>NW_016910988.1:76511-116301 GCF_001483705.2 Eufriesea mexicana
CCTCCGGAATTGGAAATTGTGCAACTTTCATTCACTCGGCATCGAGCTTTCTGTTCTGCGCGTGAATTTTGTTATTCAGGTTGAGTCGATTTAAGGATATTGGTTCTAAATGAAAATTGCAGAATTTTTCTGACTCTTTAAGGGATTCCTATATGCAGAATTTTTTAAATATTCTTGTGCAATTTTTGTATATACTTTTATATTATTTTTATAGACAATTTTATATATTATTACTTTCACTAATGCAATTTATATGTGTATATTTGTGTACAATTTTTGTGGATGTCTTCATGTAATACATATACATATTTTTATTTAATTTTGATAAATGTTTTCCTATAACTTATATATGTGTTTTTACATCGTTCTCATATTGTAGATAGTCTCGTGCAATTTGTATATATATATAATGCAATTTTTATACATAATATTTCAGTATGATATTTCTGATGTCTATATATCTTTATTTAATGTTCGTAAATATTTTTATACAATGTGTGTACGTATATCTATATAATGCAATTTTTACAGATAATATTTGCATATAATAATTCTTGTATATATATCCTTAGTTAACATTTGTAGATATTTTTACATCATTTTTACAGATACTTTTACAGAATTTGTATACATACCTTCACACGAATTTTACAAATATATTCATATAATTTTTATATAATTTATCTACACAATTTTCATGAGTTCTAATTAACCATACATTGTAATTAACATATATATTTTATTATTAACACCAATTCAATTTTTAACTTTCAATTGAATTTCAAATAAATAACTACACAAGCTTGTAATTAATTAATACTAACCCCTAATTTAAGAGGATCAAATACATCTTTTTCTTAAGATCAAATTTATTTTGCTGTCATTAGAAAAATATAAATCTTATACTGGGATTCGTATAATATTTACAAAATTATTGCTATGCCCAAATAAATAGCACAATCTTACAAATAATATTAATCAATATTATTAAATTTCTTAAGAATCCTTTTTCAACGATAAATACAGGATACAACTTTGAAGTTCGTAAACTTAGTTTCTTCAACGATCCTACCGCAATTAAAACCCCAAACGAGCATTCAACCTTCGTTACGATCCATTTTCCCCGCGACAATATCCATAAAACATTTCAACACCAATCTGCACTTCAATTCCCTACAATTTACATGCAATTAACTCACAGTGATCGTATAATTCTTTCCATTTCCACTTCGTCTTCGCGCATTTTCTCTTTACAAAATACTACACACAATACCTGCTTAAACCATTAGCAGCATGGCGCATGATAAATACCCCTATAACAATGGGTTATAAATTTTGCTAACGTAATTACTCTCATCTCGCGCAACTCCATCAAAAGCTATCTTTAATTCTCCATTAAGCCTGCATCCTGATTCTCGAAACCCACAGATCAACCTGAAATCCACCTGAGAAGTCCAACGAATCTCTCATCCTCTCGCTTCCCTATCTAGCGCAATTCTTTTTACCATTACTAATTATCCGTGGAGCATTTTAACATTTCAATCGCGCACCAACGAGTGGAAAAGAATAGGACACGAAAAAAAGGCAGTGGTTTCGCGTGGATCATGATGAAAGTGCGCGCAAAAGCGACGAGAAAGAGCGGAAGTTCGGTCGTAGATGGCAGCACGGTGGCGAAGAGGAAGCAGCGACGACAGAATGGAACACTCAGAACTTTTGGACCCGCGGGGACACGAGTGAAAGCCACGTGGGAGTTCGCGGCCAGGCAAGAACAGTAGTAGACTGTAAAATCTGTAACAATAGTTCCCATAGTGTGCAACACCCGTATTGTGGCATTCGAGTTCTATTCCAGACACTCCCACAGGACAATTATTACATCATGCAATATCCTCCAAGTTTCGTACAGAGTCCCCTTTTCCTTTTTTCTTCGTTTTTGATACGCCACCTTGATACGCCATGACGTGCACCTATCGCCTGTATATCTCTGTCTCGGCTCCACGTTTGTCCCTTGTTCCCTGTCGTGGTTCCGAGTCATTGTTCTGTGGAATTTTAACATACCGTTGCTTAACTTCGTATTTGCGATTCTAATTGCACACTGGATTTGCAGGGTTTACGCTAACCGGGGACTAGCAGTTCAATTGCTACCTTTGACAGTGGGTAGATATGTTCTTGGTGAATCAATGCGAAAAAGGTTTGTTATGAATGATCGATCATAGGTTGAAGCTTGAATAGTCTGGATGGAGATTAACACTAGATTTACGGGACCCGTCAATTTAACGGAAGGGTTGCTCCAATTATACGATAGTAACAGATTTAGTTAACTTATATTAATGCTCCGATTTTTAATTATGAATATCGACCGGCAACTCCAACTTATTCTCATCATACTTCGACTTGCAAGTTTTCAAGTGTCAGATTTTAAATGCTACAATGACGTATAAATAATAATATCAAAGTCATTCAAAACAATCTTCAATCATCTCAGAAGTAGTACAATTTTGATTACAATATTTATATTAATTATAATTCAGGCACCATCGGTGGTACCTGAGAGGCACACTTGGAACGTTAAGGGTTAAGACTGTTAGTATAACATATCATTGTTTTTAAATTGAACTAATCGTTAAAAAAAGGCACGTGGTTTCTTCTACCTGTCAATTTGACAGGTGTCCTTTGCAATAGGTATACAGATAGCGTCCGTAAACCTAGTGTTAAGTTAGGTTTGCATTGTCATTGAAGTGCCAGTAGAATTAGGTAGAAAGTCTTCTTTTGACTAATCATCATCTAGACTACTGAAAGGAAA
Organism: Eufriesea mexicana; assembly: GCF_001483705.2. Lineage (NCBI taxonomy): Eukaryota > Metazoa > Arthropoda > Insecta > Hymenoptera > Apidae > Eufriesea > Eufriesea mexicana. The sequence goes on from NW_016910988.1 coordinate 79,312, forward strand.
GTTGTACTCAATTTCGTGTGGAAAATTGTAATTTTCAGATTTGCAATTACTTGAAATTACTATGTTTTGTGTTTTTGGAGGAATAATTGTATTACTATTACTATTATCTTCCTAGGTTCTGTCACTTGCAATGATCAATGTCTTTATTATAATTTGGAGTATATGATAAATTGGCAATAAATATATCTAGGATTTTATCATGTTCTACATCGTTCTCCTTGGTTACTGAACGCTATGATATATTCCATTAATAAAAAAATTGAATTAGTTTTATTACTATGAATAATAGATCAATTATTCTTAATTCCATGTGGAAGTTATAACCTCAGTGAATGCATTTTCTGCTATATTGCTGCATTATTCTAAATGACGAAAATAAAAATATCAGAATTTTTGTGATTCTCGATGTGATTATAATTTATAGTTCGTTTGGAAAAGAGATTCGTTTTGTGTTATCGTTTCATACGAGATGAGAGCCTCTGTCATCATTGAGTGGAATTTTAAGGTAGGTTATATAACTTGATGTTCGTGATTTTGATGTGAGAATGAATGGAACGAGTTAATAAAATATCGCGAATGTGAAACAGAGATTCATTGTGTGCTATAATTTTACTCGAGATGTAAGGTGTTCATTATTGTTTTGAATATGAGAGTTGTCACGATGTTTAACTTTGTATTTGGAATTATAACATGATGTTAATAATGTGGTATTAGTTTAGGGAAAGTATTAATTGTGCGATAATATTTTATATTGGAGTAGAGGCTTTGTAATTGTCTTTTGGAATTTTATGATAATTATATTACTTAATTTAGTTAATTTTAAATTACTTAATTTGGAATAGTAACATAAGAATGATCGTGCAATATTAATAATATGAAATTATTTTGAAAAAGATGTGACCTGTGTGCTATTATTTTACTCGAATGCAGAGGTTCCTGGCATTTTTATTTGTAATTATATGATAGTTGTATTATTAATTTAGGGAAAGTATTAATTGTGTAACATTATTTTATATAGAAGTCGAGGCTTTGTCATTGTTATTTGGAATTTTATGATAATTATATTACTTAATTTCGTTAATTGCGTTAATATTAAATTATTTAATTTGGAATAGTAACATAATAATAAATTTGAAATATTAATAATATGAAATTACTTTGAAAAAGATGTGACTCGTGTGCCAATACTTTACTCGAATGGAGAGGTTCCTGAAATTTTATTTGTAATTATATGGTAGTTGTATTATTTGCAATTCCGAAGTGGAAGTGAATGGAGTGATTTAATAAAACATCGTTAATCTGGAGAAGATAATAACTGTGTATTATTCTTCGATGCTTGAGAAGAGGATTAGGCTTGTAATGTCATATTACTTGAAGAAGTATTCCTCTGCGTTTATATTTAATTACGAACAAAGGAAATGACGATTCAGTTTCACTATTTGTCTTGATTTTGTGCGGAGATATTAAACCTTCTATGCAATCCTGCCTATGAAATATCTGATTTCCCTTTCTGCCTGCTCAGGATGTAGATATTCGATTCTGATCACGCGAAGAGATATTGCGGTTAACTTTAACTTGCAAGATGTACATATCTTTAAATCAGTTTCTATGCTTTTAATGTGAAATGATATTTCTGAAATCTTTGTTCTTATTGGTAATACCTTGTGCAAGTTTTAGATACTGAGCAGAGAGATTTAAATGGCTTAAAAATATTTCAATATTCTATATAATTACTATTAAACAATTGAAAGTACAAGAACTGTTTGAATACTATTGTAATAATATGCACATAATTAAAAATATTATTCTAATGTACCTGAAAGGCTCAGAAATATTTTATAATTCTATAAAGAATAAAATTAAAATTATATTTTGTATTATAGAGATAAATTTATTTGAAATTATTTTTAAATGCTACAAAATTTGAATTACATTTATCTAAATTATTATTGGAATGCAAATTTGTATTACGTATATTTGATAGGTATATTTATTTATTTAACACAATCGTAATACCATGATATCGTTATTATAGTTATTACAGCTTAGCTATTACAAGGATGCACGAAGATACTTCAACAATGGTATAGTTACGAGTAAAAATGGAGTACTTATTACGAAACTGAGTCGATTTGGATAATTACACTACGTATACCGCAAATGTCAAGAGTGGAGGGACCTGAGCCAAGATCTATATACTTAAGGACGTGCAATCTAACTTTCCGGAAGAAGTTAGCGAGTGCAGTGTTAATTGTAACGCAACCACAGACCGCACATTACCGTGAGTATGTTTTGTAGGCACGCCTACATCATTACCTGTGAACTGGCTGACATTCTTGCTCTGAGAACCAAACAATGGTATACTGTTTTCGGTGTTCCGCAATACCGAAAATGCACTTCAAATTCCACATTCTTATACTGTTACATATGATCTCAATCCATAGGAGAATTATGGGAAAATTTCTGTACAGAAATTATGTACATTTTGTTATTCAAAAGTTGACAAGTTCAAAATATATCTCTTATTAATGCTATTGAATTTATATTCGTATAAATTTATATATATTACTACATACCTTTATTCTTAATTAATTTATTAATTATTTTATCATTATTCTAAATATATATTTTTATTTATAAATTGATATTTATATATACTCATATACTGTTATATATTTGAACAATTTTTTCCAGATTAATATATAAACGATTATATATATTACATTATAGTACCTTAATAGTATATAAATAGTATATTTATATTGATAAATCCGTATTGCAATATATTTATATATTTAAAATAATGCACGATTTCTTAAAAATCATTTTCAGAATCGTAGGTAGTAATTTGAAAAATCTAGAAAACTAATAGAACGAAGAGACATCGTATGACATTTAAATATTTGTATTTATGGTCGTACAGTAGGTAGAAACATGGAAACAAAATGGTAACTAGTTTAACTAATTTATTAGAGGATTATTAAAGTGATAATAAGACGATCATTATAACATCGTGAAATAGGTTCGATGAAACGAGATGGAAATGATGATGTACGATGATGACTTGTACTTCATATAAATTTTTATACTTTATTGAGAAATAAACTATAAATACCGATGAAATAACATGATTTTGCTCTGGTCAGTTGTTCTCATCCTAGATGCATATTTAATCATTCGCAAGAGAATATCGAACACGTAATGACTCATTGATAGTGTGCAATACCTTGATCATACTACCGTTTAAATTTCATTCTAAATATATTCTTGGCTAGTGTCAGAAAATGAACTATATTCATCTCATAAAAGAAAGATATCAGAAATTAATAAAATTACAATATTAAAGTTCATTATAATTTGTAAATAAATTTATAAAATTTGTAATAAATAGAATAAAGAATGTTGTTTATAAATTAATATAAAATACGTTATAGAATTTTGATTCAATGCGAATTGATAATTGAAGAGTGGGTGTAACAAAAGTATAGCTTTCAGACAATTTAAATCGTCACAAATTGCTTCAGAATAGCATACTAATCGTGATATGTACCTAGTAACTCTTTAGAAAATTACTGATGATATGTCGGATATGTGATTCACGGAGATATTAATGGCAATAGTACTTAGAGCGCTGAGTTACATCGAAGGGTATTTTAAAACGCGTGTTAGACAATCTAGGAGGAAATGAGCATCATTTCTGAAAAGGAATTTTGAATTGAACGGAAGATGTTGTCTCTAATGCTTCGAATCTTTACAAGTTTATTCCGTGCCGAGTGATGACGTTTCGTGTCTCCTCGCTATTTGCATGCATTCATTATTTGTTTTCTCTATGCATGCATTGAAAGCATAATAATAGATAACGAGTTGTTGTGCATAATTGATGGTATACAAAATATGTACAACGTATGTTCAACGTGTAATGGTAATAATGGATGGTAGTGAAAATATATTATTAATAAATTTTATTATAACGAAACGTTTAATTTTATGTAAATTTAATATTTGGGAAATACTTTTACTTCCTTCCTATTACATTGAATTGAAGAGGGAAGAAAATGTACTGTGTATTCTATATTTTTGTAATTAGAAATCCCAGAAGTAAAATTGTTGTATTTATTTTATTTTAAATTTAATAAATAAATTTTTCCGAATTTCGATCTACCCAACTGGATAAATATGGTCTTTTTAGAATGTTATATTAATAAATAATAAATAATAATCAGTAGGGAATTTTAATTAATCGATTATAAATTAATTTCATGATTTATTCCTTAATTTCTTTCTATATTTACTCAAATAGGATTGTTAATTGCTATATCAAATCATAAATTAGTAATAATAAGTTTTAATACATTACGATGTGTATATCACACTTGTATACAATCGTATGTTTGAATAATTACGTATTTGAATATACCTAGATTTCGCGCCCTTTCGTTCGGCATATTTCGGTTACGTCCGCCATGTTTAGTAGCATTCGAATCTGTAATGAAATCCGCGCGTCGTCGGTACCGGTAAAATAATTCAATGTTTTAAGCAAGTGAAATAGTGAGAAAGCATATAAACGAGTGATCATCGTGTTAAGTGAACGTAAGTGAATACTTTGTACATATATGATTTCATTGCAATGAAATAGTTTTCATATATTTGTCCTCTTGTCGTAGCCTAATATTTAGGTTAGAGTTATACAAGAATTTATCATTCATGTAGGTAGAACATACATAAATGTAGAAAAAATACTTGAACGTAGTTAATTCTGCATGAAATACATACTTGTTCCTTAATAGTTTAAGAATTAAGTGACAATTGTAACACAATATGTATTTCTGTTACCAGATTTACAAACTTCATCATATGCCTGAAAATCAGTGAATTGCTGTATATTCTTCTCATCCCCATGCATTACCTTTGTGAAGATGTATTTGAAACTGCAATGGTGAGTACAGTTTTCATATTTTAAAAAAAAGTAAGCATAATAACTAAGAGGTACGTGTCACATTTTCTACATTTTACATATATCATTAGGTAAATTGTGTTCAATTAATAAAACTATGTAATTCAATTAATTGATTTAATTTCATAAATTGTTTTATATTGTTAAATTGTTCTGCTACAATGAGTACATGAATATTGATCAAATATTTTATTTATTATGCTTACTTAATACTATTATATTATATTTACAACATACATCTTAAAACTCAACAAATGGTAATGTTTATAAAACTATTTTGTATAAAATATGTAAGGCACGCATGAAATTTTATAAAATGTTTAAATTATGAGAAAATAGAATCAAGTTCATATTATATGTACAGTTAATAGTTTTTATTAAGCATTGAAAGAAATTAATGTGCAATTGAAATAGATTAAAATTAATAATATTTGAAGTTTTTCTTGTGTTCATACGAATGATTTAAAGTTAAATTAAGAACATTTTTTTTTACTGTTTTAATAAAATCTATGGTAATTAAATTTATTCATGATTTAGAAAAAATAGCAAACGTGTATAATAAGAGATATATTAAATGAAACCATATGTTGAGTTTTAGTTCATAGTTATTTGTATACAGGACATGTATTGTGAAGCAAAACTGTAATCTATGATTTATCATTGTATGTCTGCATTGAAACTGGGAAACAGTTCATTAGTTTCATTGATCTGCCATCGGTAAGATAGTGCTCTATAAAATTAGAGTACAACTTTCGCTCACACATTGTGGGTGCGGTAGTAGTACAGTCGTGTATACATTTTTTAATTATTGAAAATTTTGTAAACAAAAATTAGAGTTACTAATTTTTACAAAATTTTTTATCTGCTAATGTTAATTTTGCAATATATTATATTTAATTACGAACAAAGGAAATGACGATTCAGTTTCACTATTTGTCTTGATTTTGTGCGGAGATATTAAACCTTCTATGCAATCCTGCCTATGAAATATCTGATTTCCCTTTCTGCCTGCTCAGGATGTAGATATTCGATTCTGATCACGCGAAGAGATATTGCGGTTAACTTTAACTTGCAAGATGTACATATCTTTAAATCAGTTTCTATGCTTTTAATGTGAAATGATATTTCTGAAATCTTTGTTCTTATTGGTAATACCTTGTGCAAGTTTTAGATACTGAGCAGAGAGATTTAAATGGCTTAAAAATATTTCAATATTCTATATAATTACTATTAAACAATTGAAAGTACAAGAACTGTTTGAATACTATTGTAATAATATGCACATAATTAAAAATATTATTCTAATGTACCTGAAAGGCTCAGAAATATTTTATAATTCTATAAAGAATAAAATTAAAATTATATTTTGTATTATAGAGATAAATTTATTTGAAATTATTTTTAAATGCTACAAAATTTGAATTACATTTATCTAAATTATTATTGGAATGCAAATTTGTATTACGTATATTTGATAGGTATATTTATTTATTTAACACAATCGTAATACCATGATATCGTTATTATAGTTATTACAGCTTAGCTATTACAAGGATGCACGAAGATACTTCAACAATGGTATAGTTACGAGTAAAAATGGAGTACTTATTACGAAACTGAGTCGATTTGGATAATTACACTACGTATACCGCAAATGTCAAGAGTGGAGGGACCTGAGCCAAGATCTATATACTTAAGGACGTGCAATCTAACTTTCCGGAAGAAGTTAGCGAGTGCAGTGTTAATTGTAACGCAACCACAGACCGCACATTACCGTGAGTATGTTTTGTAGGCACGCCTACATCATTACCTGTGAACTGGCTGACATTCTTGCTCTGAGAACCAAACAATGGTATACTGTTTTCGGTGTTCCGCAATACCGAAAATGCACTTCAAATTCCACATTCTTATACTGTTACATATGATCTCAATCCATAGGAGAATTATGGGAAAATTTCTGTACAGAAATTATGTACATTTTGTTATTCAAAAGTTGACAAGTTCAAAATATATCTCTTATTAATGCTATTGAATTTATATTCGTATAAATTTATATATATTACTACATACCTTTATTCTTAATTAATTTATTAATTATTTTATCATTATTCTAAATATATATTTTTATTTATAAATTGATATTTATATATACTAATATAATGTTATATATTTGAACAATTTTTTCCAGATTAATATATAAACGATTATATATATTACATTATAGTACCTTAATAGTATATAAATAGTATATTTATATTGATAAATCCGTATTGCAATATATTTATATATTTAAAATAATGCACGATTTCTTAAAAATCATTTTCAGAATCGTAGGTAGTAATTTGAAAAATCTAGAAAACTAATAGAACGAAGAGACATCGTATGACATTTAAATATTTGTATTCAGGTCGTACAGTAGGTAGAAACATGGAAACAAAATGGTAACTAGTTTAACTAATTTATTAGAGGATTATTAAAGTGATAATAAGACGATCATTATAACATCGTGAAATAGGTTCGATGAAACGAGATGGAAATGATGATGTACGATGATGACTTGTACTTCATATAAATTTTTATACTTTATTGAGAAATAAACTATAAATACCGATGAAATAACATGATTTTGCTCTGGTCAGTTGTTCTCATCCTAGATGCATATTTAATCATTCGCAAGAGAATATCGAACACGTAATGACTCATTGATAGTGTGCAATACCTTGATCATACTACCGTTTAAATTTCATTCTAAATATATTCTTGGCTAGTGTCAGAAAATGAACTATATTCATCTCATAAAAGAAAGATATCAGAAATTAATAAAATTACAATATTAAAGTTCATTATAATTTGTAAATAAATTTATAAAATTTGTAATAAATAGAATAAAGAATGTTGTTTATAAATTAATATAAAATACGTTATAGAATTTTGATTCAATGCGAATTGATAATTGAAGAGTGGGTGTAACAAAAGTATAGCTTTCAGACAATTTAAATCGTCACAAATTGCTTCAGAATAGCATACTAATCGTGATATTAGTAGTAACTCTTTAGAAAATTACTGATGATATGTCGGATATGTGATTCACGGAGATATTAATGGCAACAGTACTTAGAGCGCTGAGTTACATCGAAGGGTATTTTAAAACGCGTGTTAGACAATCTAGGAGGAAATGAGCATCATTTCTGAAAAGGAATTTTGAATTGAACGGAAGATGTTGTCTCTAATGCTTCGAATCTTTACAAGTTTATTCCGTGCCGAGTGATGACGTTTCGTGTCTCCTCGCTATTTGCATGCATTCATTATTTGTTTTCTCTATGCATGCATTGAAAGCATAATAATAGATAACGAGTTGTTGTGCATAATTGATGGTATACAAAATATGTACAACGTATGTTCAACGTGTAATGGTAATAATGGATGGTAGTGAAAATATATTATTATTAAATTTTATTATAACGAAACGTTTAATTTTATGTAAATTTAATATTTGGGAAATACTTTTACTTCCTTCCTATTACATTGAATTGAAGAGGGAAGAAAATGTACTGTGTATTCTATATTTTTGTAATTAGAAATCCCAGAAGTAAAATTGTTGTATTTATTTTATTTTAAATTTAATAAATAAATTTTTCCGAATTTCGATCTACCCAACTGGATAAATATGGTCTTTTTAGAATGTTATATTAATAAATAATAAATAATAATCAGTAGGGAATTTTAATTAATCGATTATAAATTAATTTCATGATTTATTCCTTAATTTCTTTCTATATTTACTCAAATAGGATTGTTAATTGCTATATCAAATCATAAATTAGTAATAATAAGTTTTAATACATTACGATGTGTATATCACACTTGTATACAATCGTATGTTTGAATAATTACGTATTTGAATATACCTAGATTTCGCGCCCTTTCGTTCGGCATATTTCGGTTACGTCCGCCATGTTTAGTAGCATTCGAATCTGTAATGAAATCCGCGCGTCGTCGGTACCGGTAAAATAATTCAATGTTTTAAGCAAGTGAAATAGTGAGAAAGCATATAAACGAGTGATCATCGTGTTAAGTGAACGTAAGTGAATACTTTGTACATATATGATTTCATTGCAATGAAATAGTTTTCATATATTTGTCCTCTTGTCGTAGCCTAATATTTAGGTTAGAGTTATACAAGAATTTATCATTCATGTAGGTAGAACATACATAAATGTAGAAAAAATACTTGAACGTAGTTAATTCTGCATGAAATACATACTTGTTCCTTAATAGTTTAAGAATTAAGTGACAATTGTAACACAATATGTATTTCTGTTACCAGATTTACAAACTTCATCATATGCCTGAAAATCAGTGAATTGCTGTATATTCTTCTCATCCCCATGCATTACCTTTGTGAAGATGTATTTGAAACTGCAATGGTGAGTACAGTTTTCATATTTTAAAAAAAAGTAAGCATAATAACTAAGAGGTACGTGTCACATTTTCTACATTTTACATATATCATTAGGTAAATTGTGTTCAATTAATAAAACTATGTAATTCAATTAATTGATTTAATTTCATAAATTGTTTTATATTGTTAAATTGTTCTGCTACAATGAGTACATGAATATTGATCAAATATTTTATTTATTATGCTTACTTAATACTATTATATTATATTTACAACATACATCTTAAAACTCAACAAATGGTAATGTTTATAAAACTATTTTGTATAAAATATGTAAGGCACGCATGAAATTTTATAAAATGTTTAAATTATGAGAAAATAGAATCAAGTTCATATTATATGTACAGTTAATAGTTTTTATTAAGCATTGAAAGAAATTAATGTGCAATTGAAATAGATTAAAATTAATAATATTTGAAGTTTTTCTTGTGTTCATACGAATGATTTAAAGTTAAATTAAGAACATTTTTTTTTACTGTTTTAATAAAATCTATGGTAATTAAATTTATTCATGATTTAGAAAAAATAGCAAACGTGTATAATAAGAGATATATTAAATGAAACCATATGTTGAGTTTTAGTTCATAGTTATTTGTATACAGGACATGTATTGTGAAGCAAAACTGTAATCTATGATTTATCATTGTATGTCTGCATTGAAACTGGGAAACAGTTCATTAGTTTCATTGATCTGCCATCGGTAAGATAGTGCTCTATAAAATTAGAGTACAACTTTCGCTCACACATTGTGGGTGCGGTAGTAGTACAGTCGTGTATACATTTTTTAATTATTGAAAATTTTGTAAACAAAAATTAGAGTTACTAATTTTTACAAAATTTTTTATCTGCTAATGTTAATTTTGCAATATTATATTCGATATTTGCAAATAAACAAATATAAATAAAAACAATACTTATACTAATCACAGATAGGGCACATACAAATTAATTAATTTAATTATTTATATTTTTAATGTTTTTCCCAATGTTGAATTTTTTCACATTTCTTTCACAATTAAAATTGTTATTTTATATTAAATCCATTACTTTCAATACCTTGCTCCATCACCCTTATAAATCTGTCTGAAACATTTATCATTGGCAGAATGTCGAAATTTTGCTTCACATATAAATCATTCGATCTCCTTTCGCAATTGTGTTTCAAAGTGAAGTTTAAAAAACAGTATTGTTGGCAACGACTTGCCATATATAAACTTGGCGCGCTTTGATTTAATACTTTAACCAGATCCTTTCGTTTTCGATCACTTTCACTGGAGTAGTTGCACTAAACTTTTACCGCAAAAGCGAATTTATTTACGAAGAAATACATGTCCTCTTCCGCTGAATTGCTGTTTCCTGATCATTGTTTAATTCTTCTCATCTGTCTTCGTTATCCTGTTCCACGACTATATCGATTACCATCGTATTTGTATCTGTACCCATTGCCCATATACTAAATCTTCTAGACAGAAAATTCAAATTTATGCACTCTACACGAGATTCTGAATTTTCCATCATTTTTGTCCTTAAGAGAAAAAATTCAATATTTCAAACTGATCTATAACCGTGTTTGTATTTCAATTATTTTTTTATTTATTGACATAATTATTCTATTATGAAACGTAGGAAATATAAATACAGTCTATATGTAGAATGATAGTTGAAAATATTGGATCATAGTAGTATCGTTTATAGGTTACAAGGAATTTTCAGTATATAAGGAATAAAAATTGTTTATTCTTTTATTAATTATTTAAAACAATCTTTTTATAGTAACAAGGAATCAATTTTCCCATATTTTCAATACAAAAGCTACTTTACTTTTACAAAACTTGGTAGTGGTAATTATACAGGGTGGTCACTGAAAACTGAATGATATAAAATAAAAATAACTTTTACAAACACATGTTTTTTAAATTTTTAATTATTTTATTTGGAAATATTATGTATGAAAAACAACATCCCTCAAATGATCATTTTCCTATTGACAAATTGATTTTCTCAAATCCTTCAGTTTCCCAGTGACCATCTTATATATAAAATTCACCATAGTGGAAAATTGGCCAATCATAATAATTAAATTATTTAAAGCATATTAAATTATATATCAAAGTATAAATTTTGATAAAATGAATTGCTGATTAGAATATCTCTGATAAATTACTAATAAAACAAATAAGTTTATCAAAACTAGTATAAAAAGAAATCTTCAGGTATTAATTAAACAACCCTAAAAATTCCTCCACTGAATTATCAAAACTAGTATAAATTATCTCGAACAATTATCAGATCAAGTCTCAAATTTGTGACTCCAATTTACCCCATAATACCTATCGATTATCGGTAAATACCGGCATATTTTGCAACTTTTTACCTCTCCAAAGAACGGGATTTACCGCAACTTGTTCTTCGCGTAGCACAATTTAGACAGACCATCGAATCGACATAGTTGCATCATGCTATTGCACCTCCCAAGATTTCGAACGAACCCGTTCTCCTTTCGAGAGTTGCCCTTAATCGGACGAAGAGGTTGCGCGTGCGATTTGTGAGCGGATCAGTGAAAACTTAGCAGTTGGACAACACGCATCTCTGATGATGTAATGACGTTTACACATCAGAGACGCCTAGCTTCCTGATTTTTCTAATTTCTTTTTACGGAAGCGTCTTCCGCGAGCGCTTAACCACTGTAAAACACGAACAGAAAATAGCCTGCTGCCAGTGGCAGACTCGTTAGTGTTCGTTGGAAGCAATTACACGTTACAAATGCTGAATAAGCGAACTAACTTCATTCTCCGACATTGTAATCTCATAGGAGGACATCGTGTTTCGTCTGATCGAGAATTTCATCTGCATTATCGATGAACAGGAGGAACGAGACCTAAGAGAGACATAGACAGAGGTTACATGGAGATACGAACAGGGTATAGGCAATGTTACCTGTTGTGCATTTGCATTAATTGAGTTTGGTATTTCACATCGATGTCGATCGATTCTACTTTCCTCGCAGTTTGTTATTTCGTTGAAAGTTATAGAAAGGGAAAGTTGGAATGTAGCGTATGAATTGTGTAAATCAGTTGCGTTATCCCTCTGTGACACTGTGTGATTTGGAAGATATGTATTTGCTTATTTGTTTGCTGGTAATTTTGTCAACACTCGTGTATTTGTTTGTGAAAAATTTATATCGCGTTGTCCATTTATTGTGATTACTCTTTGTTAAATATCGTGCAAAGATAGGAAGCTATAATTGATACTAATTCTTTTTCCTCGTGGACATATGAAATTCCTGGATGGACGACTCTTGTTTGGAATTTTCAATTTTCTTGGCAAAATTTAGATTATGCATACGAGAGTGTTTAGATTGGTCACAATTCGCTTTCAAAATAATAAATGAAACGCTCTCTAGGAATTTTATTACATAGGTTTTATGAATTCCGCGAATTTGCATGAATCTGCACGTTTTTTGCGTAACTTATGGCTGCAGATGTGACATCGCGAATGAATTATTACATTATAAACACGTTTGCTATTAAAGTACTATATTAGTACTACAGTACTATGTACATAATAGTACTGGAGTACTATATTTTATGTAAAATGAAGATATATATAATAGTATAATATATATTATAGTATATATAACAGTACTAAAGTACTATATTTTACGTAAAATAAATATCGTATAGTATTTTATATAAATTTCTCAATCCCATAGTATAGTATTGTACTAAACCAAGTAATAAAATTGAATTTTTGTATAGAATTGAATTCAATTGAATTTTATTATTAAATAACACATATGTGTTACATTTACTGTTCATCATAGTATAGAAATTATTAATAGCTAGATAAATATAGGGGAAATGTGTTATTGGTGTTTACGCCTGTTTATTACCAATAAATGGATAAAATATAAAATATTCAATTGAATTTTATTATTAAATAACACATATGTGTTAGTACTCATCTACTGTTCATCATAGTATAGTTATTATTAATATCCACAAAAATATAGGCGAAATGTGTTATTGGTGTTTACGCCTTACCAATAAATGGATAAAATGTGAAATATTCAATTGAATTTTATTATTAAATAACACATATGTGTTAGTACTCATCTACTGTTCATCATAGTATAGTTATTATTAATATTCAGAAAAATATAGGGGAAATGTGTTATTGGTGTTTACGCCTGTTTATTACCAATAAATGGATAAGATATAAAATATTCAATTGAATTTTATTATTAAATAACACATATGTGTTACGTGTTTATCTATTGTTCATCACAATGTAGTGATTATTAATATAGAGAAAAATATAGGGGACATGTGTTATTGGTGTTTACGCCTGTTTATTACCAATAAATGGATAAAAAATAAAATATTCAATTGAATTTTATTATTAAATAACACATATGTGTTAGTACTGATCTACTGTTCATCATAGTATAGTTATTATTAATATCCAGAAAAATATGGGGGAAATGTGTTATTGGTGTTTACGTCTGTTTATTACCAGTAAATGGCTGAATATATAAAAATCGATGAACGTGTTAATAGTGACAGAGTGTGTTATCAATAATGTATTATTAATATATAGAAATTGCGAAGAATGTGGAGAATTGCGTAACATTCTGCAGTGCGACAAAAAATCGCGGAAGATGTCGCTTATCGTCTATCATACTTACGAGTCCATCGAGGCACTTTTACTTCTGGCTGCCTATGGCCTGTTCAGCACCCGAGACGCGAGCAGCGCGGCACGGGTAGTCCGAGAGGGATAAACGAGACAACAACAACAAGAAATCGTTACAATACATATTTCTTCGATCACGTTTACAAATAATACAAAAAAACAACTATAAACGTAAGAGACGTGTTCCTTACCGACGTGGTAGTACTGAAACGTATAAATCGCTAGGTAGCCGCTAGGTATATTAATGCTAACGAGAAAAAGTATTTACAATGTGAGTAGACAAGTGCACATCGACACTCGTGCACGGTACACCATCGACAAGGAAAAGCTACGAGTACACCGTTACGTAATTACGCTAGATCTGCGTTCGTTCTTCCTGAAACGCCTCAACCCCTTATGAACTCATCTCTCTTAGCTCGCTTCATCGTTCAAGCTTACCGCTAATAAATAGATACGATAAATATATATATAACGAACTTGACAATCGTCGACCTGGCGTCGCGTATCGGAGAAAGTATTCGCAAAAGTGCCTTTACCAACACGTACACAGACACCCGGCGGACCTTTAGGTGCGTGTGAAACGTTTTCACGTGATCGCTGATCCACGCCTCTCGGCCGTGCCGCGTGTTTCCACGAGCATAAACGGCCGCGCATAGCTTTCCACGGAATCGAGTCGTAGGACGCGTTAGATTCGAATCGATTCTCACACTTGCGACAGGGAATGCAAATAGAAAGTTCGTTCAGCCCGAGTAGAATGTCCCTGCGCGGCGGACCACGCCAATGAAAGTATGCTACGGTTCTCCATAGAAGGCACCTAATCTCTCACTTCTAGGCGCACTTGGGCTTGCAAAATTTGCCGCGATCGTTGCAAAACCACGCCGATTTTACTCCCGATATAGGTAATCCCGCGATCCGATCGCCAGGGGTTGATGGTTTAGAAATCGAATGTCGCTCACTGAGCCTGCTGACGGAAATCGTATGATGGATGGGGTGAAAGTCGAGCGAGAATTTGGAGTTTTATGGAAGATGCGGAGTAATGCTTGCCTCTGCGTAATCTGCAGTTAGAGAGGTCTCTTCAGACCTAGCTGTCTTGTTTCAGGGATATTATCGGTATTGGATCGGATCAAGTAAGGCACTCATCTGGTTTAACACTAGATTTACGAACTGAGCCAATTTGACTCGTTAAAAATTTCATTACTATATATATGTATAGCTAATATTTTTGCATAAATGAAGGGATCGGAAACTATTGGATTGCTATAGCCATTTCAATTCCTATAGGTTTTTGATAAAAATTTCCAATTGTGTTGACATTTTCGACTAATATCGTGGTGAGCTAATATTTTTGCATAAATGAAGGTATCAGAACCTATTGGATTGCTAATTCCTGTAGGTTTTTGATAAAAATTTTCAACTGTGTTGACATTTTCGACTAATATCTTGTCGAGCTAATAGTTTTGCATAAATGAAGGAATCGGAACCTATTGGATTACTATAGCTATTCCAATTCCCAGAGGTTTTTGATAAAAATTTTCAATTGTGTTGACATTATCGGCTAATATCGTGTGAGCTAATATTTTTGCATAAATGAAGGTATCAGAACCTATTGGATTGCTATATTACTGCTATTTCAAGTAATTTTTTAATAGTAAATCTTTCATTTAAATTGATTTGCAACTATTTCCTTTGCAGAGAACTTCAATTTTCTTGTATGTGTCAAATTGGCTCACTTCAGTAAAAATAGGTATATGAATCAACATTTGTAAATCTAGTGTCAATAACCGGTGATATAGTTAGCTCATTCGAAGTTGGGATCTTTCGATGAGATGGTCCTTATGAGATTAGAATTTTATTCCTCTCTATATCGAAGAATATAGTTTCAGCTGAATGACGTGGGACATGTCTGTTTCAGTTTCGTGATCTGTGAAAGAGTTAGCCCATTCGAAGTTAGGATCTTGCCTTTGATTCTTCTGTATATTGAAAAATAAGATTAATTTTTGTTTCATATATCATTGGCTCTTTAAGAAGCCATATATCAATTCCTTCCGAGACATACCTAGCTGTCATTGGTTGTTCTAGATACAGTGACTCACAAATTCCTTTTCTTATTCTTCACATGCTACATTTTTGTAAAGTATAATCAGTCACTCATCTGAGATATTAATATCTACAATATTGCTTGCATAATAGTATTTCAGCCCATTTTAACTCTCATTTTACCCCCATATACTGTCAAGTCAGGGTCCACGAAGTACGGTCGATATTAATTTATCATTATTGCATACACGTTCTGAATGTTCTTTCCCCTTATCCTCCCAGACAATAGACCAGTCATAATTCTGACCCCTGAACGCTAAAATAGACTACCATTTATGCAACATGGGTATCAGAGGTCAGGTCAAGACTGAAATAGTACTCTATGAGTATTCAGGTATAATTTTTCGAATCTAAAGTCACTGGAACGAGTACGTGAGTCACAGTAGGCAACGAATAACACATTGGTATGTCGTTAGCTTCGAATGAGTTCATTCCAACTGGCTAGTTCCTTTTGATAGCGTCTAGGCCAAGCAAGTTAGCTTTCAGTTTGATGAATCGATATGGAAGACAGCAAGGAGGATAATTGCTCTGATCTACTGGTGGAGGCTAGTTTAACTTTGTAATTAAGTCCTCGACGACTTCTACGCATTTCCTATGAATCATTTCCCTGGGAAATGCAGTCTCGATGGGATTAAACGTAGCACCGTTGTTACAACAGCAACTGTTTATCCGGTCGGATCCTACGAGTTGGCGTTTTGTAATCAAATCAGCGACTACGTAGGTCGGGATCCTATTCGAAGCGGTCGTGTGTACACGATGAATATTCTGGTCATGGCGTAGAATCTATGCGGTGTAGCGTGTTACCGTACAGTTCGACGCGACGAGAAATTACCATGGTAATGTGTTTCGTGTGCGTGAGTATTGCGTCAGGTCATTGACTTTCACTCTCTAACGAGAGTCGTTCTTCGCTAGGAAAAAGTGCTTTCGAAGCTGATCTCGAAATTGGCACGATATTGCCTATGAAACTTTTACAGCTAGAGTGACAAGCTGTCGTTATATTGGGTTTCATCATTCGATGGTGTCATTAATATCGATCATTATCTCCTCGAGTTCTCGGAGTTTGCATCGTTATGGAACGAAACAAGTTCTGGGTAGCCTGAATGGCGAAAGAAAGATCGTATTTTCACGAACGGCGTTTCTTTGCGCGGATAAAAACCAGCAAAATTGTTAGGCCTCTATGGAATTTTAGAAAGTTAAATGACCATATTTCGGAAGCTAGTTCTATCACAGTGAGTATCAGTGAAGCGTCGATGTTTCGGTGAAGTTCGTACTTTGGTCGATATAGCAAATGTTACGTTTATGTAAACTTTATGCAACTCCGTCGCTAATGTCTGCAGTACGAGAGGCATTTTGGCACCCATGTTTCACGCACATGTCGCTTTCTTCCTTCCTGGAGCGTAAATAGCTTAGCAAAGTTCCACGTACATACACGATACAATCAGAGTTACGATTATTAGATCTAAATAAATAACATACTCGAATTAGGTTTCGAATGCCACACAACGGTAACTTAAAAGTTTCCAAGCTTAATCAAAAATGTGTTAAATATTCGATCCTTCGATGTGTGCAACGTGATGCCCTTGTATCGTAACAGATTTCACTAGAAGCAAACAAACCACGAAGGTTGGACCGAGAAGAAGACAGGGATAAAACACCCTGCTTCTGAAAGCAAAATAACTGGACTAATTGAAACACCGATAGCAAAGAACACCGATCGCTGATCGATAGCCTTGAACAATCAGATTGCCATCAGCACCGTGCACGATCAATTAAATCCCGGATACGCACGCGCCAGGCCGACTGACAGCACCATCTCGCTCGTAAAGTGCCGCGGGTGGTCCGAATACGTAATCGGATAAAGGTATAAAACATTCAAAAGGGGTACCCTATATAAATTTCGTAGATGGAAAGAAGACTCGCAAGGCTGGACGGAATCAATAACGAGAGGCGCTGGCTCGAAGATAGTGATCGATCTGACCTACGGAAAGAGGTGGACTGGCTGCATTGGAGGACCTCGCAGGCGCGACGTAGTAGAAGGATTGGGGTTGCGTCTGGGACTCTAGCAGCTGAAGCCTGTGCGCCTGCGCGGATTGCTGCTGCTGCTGCTGCTGTTGCTGCTGCTGCTGCTGCTGTTGCTGATGCTGCTGCTGCTGCTGCTGGCGTCGTTGCTGCTGAGCGTATAGCTGCTGCGACTGCTGCAACAGCTGCGTTTGCTGTTTCCTGTACAACACTTCCTGGGGTTGGCTGATAGCGCCAGCAGGGGCGGATTGGGCCAACTGGGAGGCTGTTTGCTTATAAAGCGGGGACTGACGCTGGGGCTGCTGGGGCTGAAGCTGCTGCAGGTGCTGGAGTCCAAGGTAGGACTGGGGCTGGGCTACGAACGGTTGGAGTTTGTGACTTAGGGTGAAGTCACCCACGGTTTGGGGTAGCGATTGATAAAGTTGGGTATTGTACTGACCGGTAGCGGGATCGTACACCAGCTCCGACTGGTAGATGGGGTCTGCGGCAGAGGCGCTGATCGGCGATTGACCGGCTAATTTTAGTTTCGATGATTGGGGCGACGGTTGCACGGGCTTGGGACTGGCTACGCCGACGGTGTTCACGTAACGCTCGAGCTCGGCGGCAAAGTCAAGGTGAGATGTGCTAGATGCGGTCGTGCTGCGGAGATTGGGCGACGCGGTGACCGCCGAGGGACGGGAGTAGGCTAACCCTGGGCGCTCGGTGCTACTAGGGGACACGTACTGGGCGGCAACTTGTGCAACGTGGGGCCGGGGAGTGATTGCGACCGATTGTGGCTTCGGGTGACGAGTGACTGGACGGCGGGTCGTTGTTTCGAGGGTCTGATAAGCCGTGGAGGCGACCGTGGGCTGGCCGCGAAGAACAGGCGAGGCTGTACTCTGATATTGCGTCGTGGAGGAGGCTAATCTGTAGAGAGCAGGGCTGGCCGTGGGTGATGGCTCGTAAAGTGCCGTGGACGGTGTAACTTGAACGTAGGTTGGCTGTTGAGCCGGTCTGTAAGCACTTGGTCTCAGCTGCGGTTTAACTAGGTCTTCCTCGCTTAACTCTTGACTGGCGTCATCGTCTAGCTGATACTGCGTTTGGAAGATGGTCGTAGGTGCTCGCGTGGTGGGTTGTTGATAAGCTGGTCTTTGCACCGGTCTCGGTACTGGCCTGACCGCTGGATAGTTGGCTGGGCCGGAGAGTTCGTCATCGTCTTGCTTGTCAGCGAGATCGTCCTCGTCGTCCTTTGGCGCATTGGGATCGCAGGGATTGCCGGATACGTAGGTGAACTCTCTTTTGTTACCGTCAGGGTCAATGTAGCCGTATTTACCGCGCACTACGCAATCGGTTCCACGAGTCTCCTCCTTGAACGAACCGTCTGCTGCCTCGTAGCCGAAAGTGAAAGATCCGTCGTCGTTCACCTTGTTATAATTTCGAATAGTCTGAACTGGTGGTGGCTTGGATGAGTGCAGAGCGTCCTTCGAACGTGGCGAAGGAAGGGCACGAGTACGTTGTTGACTGAACACTGCTGGGTTATAATCGTCCTCAGCTGCTTGGCTGTCGTCTTCTTCGTAATATACTTGCGGTTCGGCTATGCGAGGCCGCAGATCTACTCGCTTCGCCTCTGCTAGCAGCAGAAGGCATAATGGGATTACCTGGAAATTCGAATAGATCATTAATCATTACAATTATTACCTCCATTTCGTATATAATAACTTCGATCACTTAAAACCCGTATATAAATATCCCACATTTCACAAAATTCTTACACCTAACATGCTACAATTTTCAATATTATGTTATGCAAATTCAAGAGGAAAAAGTCTTTCAAAATTTGCTGTCAAAATATATTCCTCTTTCTCGAAGACTGGTTTAATTTCTTCAATTGCAACAGAACTCATGCTAAGTTTTTAATGTACGCAATTTAAATATCCCACATTTCAAAAAATTCTTACACCTAACACACTACAATTTTGAATATTATTTTATGCAAATTCAAGAGGAGAAAGTCTTGCAAAATTTAGTGTCAAAATATATTCCTCTTTCTCGAAGACTGGTTTAATTTTTCCAATTGCATCATAACGCATGCTAAGTTTTTAATGTACGCAATTACGAGCACTTGGTACACACCTTTTCCTTGCTATGCTCAACATGCCAGCAACCTATCAACATAATCACCGAGTCTATTGCTATAATTACTTGACCAAACACGCGCAGCTACGAGGAGACGTTTTTAAGTAGTATGAGACGACGAGTAGAAGAGGCTATAATACGGCAGACAGTCTGATAGGAGCGAACGGAGCCTCTAGCCGCGGACCAAGAGGAAAACGCTTTTATCGCGTCACGCGATTCGTAATCAAAATCGGTGTATTAGAATGTCGGCAGGCTAGGCTGTTATTCTAGTTTCCAGTCACGAAACCGGATCTGCAACAGGGTACGGTTTATAGTCAATAGGAAGCAGAAGATGGCGAAGAGAGAGCGAGTTTCGCGGATCGGTGAACTCGAGTACGCGCAGAATGGCATGTGCTGCAAAATTCCTTATCGCTCGCTGAGCCTGTCTGACGTTACTAAAGAGTACGCCATGAGCCGAGCCAGCGAGGAAGAAAAGTGTTATGGCAAGCCCGATGCAATGTTATGGTACATGGAACTGCCTCTACGCTGTTCCTTGCATTACGAGATAGAATGGCAGGATATGTTGTTTTATTATGTAAATCCGTGAAATCGTTCGTTGTCGTTTTATAGTCCGAAGAGACAGGCATTTTATAGTGTGACCGGTGTCATTGTTAAGTATTTCTTAGTTTTGCTTGTTCTATTCTGGGACGATTTAGGAGAGTGTCTAATTTGGTTCAGCCTTGGTGTTTTCCATGAATCCTTTGTAAATAATGATACTTAAACGTAATAGGTTTTGCGTGCTCTTATGAAACGAACACTATTGTTTACGAGTATCTAGAAACTGGGAACAAGGATACGAAATATAGTTTATTTTTCGTAGTTAACACTAGATTTATGGAACCCGTCAATTTGAGGGTTTTGATTTAAAGGGTTGCTCTAATTATACGGTGGTAACAGATTTAGTTAACTTATATGAAGACTTAATATAATATATAATTGTTTTTAAATTAAACTAATCGTTAAAAAAAAAGGCACGTGGTTTCTTTTACCTGTCAATTTTACAGGTGTCCTTAGAAATAGGTATACAGATAGCAACCGTAAACCTAGTGTTAATATTCAGTAATAAAATTGGTGTTAATTGTTTAATATTTTGCTCCAACGAGCTTCTTATACTTGGGTCTTTTAATTCCTAAATTAAGAACTTTAAAATATTAGTTTTAACAATGAAAGGAGTAAATAAATGGTAAATGGTATGGTAATATTGGTGCTAGTAATAATTTATTATTGGTAGATAATGGTATAATAAGAATTAATTAATATCAAGACTGTTAGATTGCATAATGTAATTAACAATTTTTTCTCATTAATATTAATAGTCGATTTAAATTTACAGTCTGTTGATTTCATAACAGTTTCGTAAAAGTCTCGTATTTTAATTGATGGTATCCGTATGTTTATGGGTTTTAGTTTATGTGATTATGAAATGTAACGGTTCCGTTTATCTGCTGTGTGTGTATATTAAGGTCAATTTCTTTGAAATAGGCGATTGTGCGGAAACAGCGTGTCAATAATGATATAGAAACCGCAATGGATAGATTTGGGTCGATCGGTAGGAAATGTTGAATTCGATGGAATTTCAAGCGTTTTCTACTCGTGAGAAATCACGCTCTTGTAAAATGTGGAAAGTTTTGATTTATTGCACAACCACCGTTCTGCAATCGCGATACAGAAATTCAAGGAAACAGATTGTGATTCGCGAAACGTGTTGTTCTGAGGCAGGTTGAAAGATGGAAACGTCGATAAAATTATCCAGAGGGACAATATATATATATACGTATAAGATCAAGCAACCCGTGCACTTTGCGATTAATTCCATGCATTTGAAATTTTATTCAACAACGAAGAATTAAATACCACGTGAAAGTAAATAATTTCATTTTAAATATGAAACATAAAAATAGAAATATATATTCACAATTAGGTTAATTCCAGATCTACTAAGATATTCAAAATGAGTGTAGAATTTTGTTTATTTAGGTAAAAATCATTTAAACTTTTACTATTAAAATTTAATTAAATATAGAGATAGATTAGTATTGGAATTTGAATAAAAATTTATTAAAAAGGTAATCCATAATATTCGAAACTTCATTGATTAAAATAACACTCAAGATATGCCAATTTACCCATATTACATTGACTGTAATAACGAAGTACATAAAATAGAATTAAATTCACGTGAAAATAAATAATTCTATTTTAAATATGAAAAATAAAAATAGAAATATATATTCACAATTAGGTTAATACCAGATTTACTAAGTTATTCAAAATGAGTGTAGGATTTTGTCTATTTAGGTAGAAATCGTTTAAACTTTTACTATTAAAATTTAATTAAATATGGAGATACGTTCATATTGGAATTTTAATAAAAATTTATTAAAAACGTAATCCAAAATATTCGAAACCTCATTGATTAAAATAAAATATTACATTGACTGTAATAATGAAATATACAAAATAAAATAAAATACTACGTGAAAGTAAATAATTCTATTTTAAATATAAAAAATAAAAATTGTAATATATATTCACAATTAATTCAACTCCAGGTTTACTGAGTTATTCAAAATAAGTGGTTCTGGAATTTTGTATACTTAGATAAAAATATAGTCGTTTCAACTTTCACTATTACTACCTGATTAAATCTAGAGATACATTCGTATTGGAATTTCAATCAAAATTGATTAAAAAGGTAATCCAAAATATTCGAAATCTCACTGATTAAACAGTGCTTGAAAATAACACTTAACTTGCGCTAATTTACTCAAATTACATTAACTGTAATCACGAAGTATATAAAATAGATTTAAACCCAGCGCGAAAGTAAATAATTCCATTTTAAATATAAAACGTAAAAATAGAAATATATATTTATAATTATTCCCGGTTTACTAAATTATTCAAAACAGGTGGCTGCAGAATTTTGTTTCTATAGTTAAAAATATAATCGTTTCAACTTTCACTATTACCACCTAATTAAATCTAGAGATAAATTCGTCTTAGAATTTTAATAAAAATTTGTCAAAAAGGTAATTCAAAATATTCGAAACTTTATTGACTAAGCAGCTTCTGAAGATAACACCCAATAATATTAGATTGTTCGGTAAGTCATTTCGTTTTTTTTTTTATGAAAATGAGAGACGATTTTGCTATAGTGAATAATTATTTTATTTTTTATTTAATATTTTATTTTTGTATACGAAATTACTTTCCGAACAACCTAACAATCTCAAACATTTCTATAAGCTCTCGTCGATTACCTCAATCCGAAACGAAACCTAGTCCCTTCTACCAATAGAAGGGGATAATATTGGTCCAAAAAACGCAGGAAAATAGCTATTTGACATTACAGAAATATCTGTAATATCCCAATTAAGATACCGCAAGGAGAAACGGCACTGGGAAATAATAGCTAAAAACCCCAGTGGTCTAGATAATATTTAAGAAACACCAAAGCAGACACAGCCTTGAAACATTCCATCGAACGGTTTCCACGGCACAGGATACACGATTGAAATTCCTTCGATGACGAAACCGAGCGACTAAGATAAACTCGTAATTCCTGCCTGAGGGAAGCTAACAGTCTCGATTCTCTTCCCGTCACGTGCCTGTGCATTCTCGTTTCCACGTCGACCACCGATCATTTTTCTCGCTACCGATCGGTTTTTCCTATCGCGAGGAGTCAATTTTTCCCATGCACTGGACGCATGGCGGCTGACCGTGCGTCCTCGCTGCAAGACGTGGCCCCGACTTCCGGCAGAGCAGACTCGGTGGGAACCGCCCCGGCTGCACACGTGTTACGTAATTTCTACTACTCGGTTTGACCCGAATACGGGGCGAGGCAGGATTATGGCGGCGTGGTTACCGTGAGAGATTCAGATTCAGAACGCCAGTGTTTCGCCGCGCCGCCGCTTCTGGATCTCCTTGAACCGAGAGCAAATGCTCGCACAAAAGACAGCCGCACCACGCCTCGCGACGACCCACAGGAAACGCTCCGAACGGAGCCACTGTCACTTTTAACGTTCGGTCTCGCTCGGCCGCGTTCGGCCGCGTTCGGCTACCTTCGACGCACGCTACGTTCGCGACGTTCACTTTCAAACCGTACAGCGGGAAATTCGCTTCTCGACGGGCGGCGCCTTGATTTAAATTGCGGGTACCAAGGAAGGCTGCCGTTTGGTGGGCTAGCTTCGATTCTGGGTCGGTTAATTCGTCGTGTTCAATGCTAAGGTTATTTCTCAGGCCGTTTTTGATAATCGGTGAAAGGGAGGCTAGTCTTCGGCTTTGAGTAGGGGTTATGTAATAATTGAACGACCTTTGGAAACTTTTCGAAGTTTGCGAGTGGTATTGCCTTGTATTAGTGGGAAGTAAGACTCGAACCGTGGTAGAATCGTAATGCTATAAAAATTCTTTGGTTCTATAAAAACAAAATGGTGGTGATGGAGTATTTTCTTTCTTTTTTAATAAATTAACGAAATTTATACTGGGTTGGTTTTGATATAAATCCTTTGCCTTGTTAGAGATTTGGAGAGTTTAGTGACTTAGTGGTTAGCATAGTTTACCTATATATAATTAATTACCTGGTAAATTACTATTTAAAATATAGTTTACGATTTTTAAAACGTGTTTTGCACTTTGTTGTCAATCGATATTTCCACGAATCGTTTTACATGATATATTCTCATTCTGCAAAATGAATTCCTATAATAGATTATGTCGTGTGTGGTTATACAGAGTGAGTTACGTTATGTTGTCAACGAGAATCTAATTATAATATATTATAGTGTAATGTAAACATCCATAAACAAGCAGATCAAGAGCAATCGCAGTTGACATAGTTAAAGAACTCTCCTTATATATGATCATTATCAGTTACCCGATATTTACAGCATTTTATAATGATTGGTGCCAGCAGTCGATTAAATATACCGGTGACATAGAAGAATTATTTCGTTTATATATTAAGCATATAATTATTATACATGGTGTTGCATAGACG
Source organism: Eufriesea mexicana (assembly GCF_001483705.2). Lineage (NCBI taxonomy): Eukaryota > Metazoa > Arthropoda > Insecta > Hymenoptera > Apidae > Eufriesea > Eufriesea mexicana. The sequence continues at coordinate 104,689 of NW_016910988.1, forward strand.
ATACAGTCACTTGTTTACGGTACCACGTATCTGCTTGTTATGGCAATTACTCTGTTTACTTGAACTCGATTCCTCTGTTGAAACCGCGTCGCGTTCATCGACTTACAGGAAGCGTTGTCACTTCAACTATCACTTTCAACGGTTAGGTTAACTCTGCCAGAAACTGGAATTTACGTCGCTTTTAATCATCGTATCAAGTCCAACGCCACTCTTCTCCCTTCGTCCTTTCCATTTCGATATTACACGCGTTTCACTACGAAATTGGTTTTCCATTTCAACGCATTCGTACTGTTATTTGTTGCTTTCTTCCAATGCTAATTGCAGAGCAGATTTTATCCTGTTGGACTTTCATTCCGAAGTAATTGAAATGGATGATCGTTAGAAAGACGATTATTCTGTATATTTTACCAGCTCGTTCGTGTTTTGTCGAACACACTACACGGATTCCTGATATCTACGCGTTCTATCAAGTTTCCGTTACGTAGAAACGTATCAGCGTATAAAATTACGCGATGCCCTGTTTTGGCATGTTGCGGTATGTAGAACCGGTGTAGAACCGACATAAGAGAAAATTCTTGCATAAAAACGCGCTACACGCCTTCGTGGAGCGTATAGAAAGCGATGCCGGTTTAATTACTGCCTTTGATATTTATGCATACCAGGAAGGTTACGTTTTCCGAATAATAGGCTTGAAAGGAGCCCTGTCCCTTTGTTAGCTCCGACATTTGTTATCCCGGTTTGATTTGCAGCGGTTTAAATTGGTAATCATGCTTGGCGAAGACAGTTGGTCAATTTGCACAACGATTATAGCGGTATTTCGTGTTGGAAATATTTTTCTTTGGTGATATATTACGTTATGAAAGTGAGATAAGCGACGGTGTTGAGCGAGGTTTGATATTAGCTGCAACACTTATCATTCTGTCTTGTATTGCTTTAATTTAAATTAGTAATTATATTAAGGTACATAGAAAAATTTGTTTAGTGATCTAGTGATATTTATAGGGATTCTTTATACTATAAGTATTTTTGAGAGTACTGTATTGTATTGTGAGATAAAAATAGATACCGATGTTGAGCGATGTTTGAATAGGTTTGAATACGTTCATGGCTCGAATAGTAAAGTGCAGAAATGTTTTTGTTGCTCTGAAGCGAATTTTGGGATTTTATAAACTCATCTTTGGAGGTAATAATTGGTGCCAGATATAAATGTGTTAAATAAAATATTTTATAAATTGACGGCGTTGAGTGATGTTTGATATTAGCTGCAACATTTATCATTCTGTCTTGTATTGCTTTGATTTAAATTATTAATTATATTAAGGTACATAGAAAAATTTGTTTGGTGATTCGGTAATACTTATAGGGATTCTTTATACTATAAGTATAAAATATAAAGGGTATTGCGAGATAAAAATAGATATCGATGTTGAGCGATGTTTGAATAGGTTTGAATACATTCATGGCTCGAATAGTAAAGTTCAGAAATGTTTTTGTTGCTCTGAAGCGAATTTTGGGATTTTATAATCTCATCTTTGGAGGTAATTGGTGCCAGATATAAATGTGTTAAATAAAATATTTTATAAATTGACGGCGTTGAGTGATGTTTGATATTAGCTGCAACATTTATCATTCTGTCTTGTATTGCTTTGATTTAAATTATTAATTATATTAAGGTACATAGAAAAATTTGTTTGGTGATTCGGTAATACTTATAGGGATTCTTTATACTATAAGTATAAAATATAAAGGGTATTGCGAGATAAAAATAGATATCGATGTTGAGCGATGTTTGAATAGGTTTGAATACATTCATGGCTCGAATAGTAAAGTTCAGAAATGTTTTTGTTGCTCTGAAGCGAATTTTGGGATTTTATAATCTCATCTTTGGAGGTAATTGGTGCCAGATATAAATGTGTTAAATAAAATATTTTATAAATTGACGGCGTTGAGTGATGTTTGATATTAGCTGCAACATTTATCATTCTGTCTTGTATTGCTTTGATTTAAATTATTAATTATATTAAGGTACATAGAAAAATTTGTTTGGTGATTCGGTAATACTTATAGGGATTCTTTATACTATAAGTATAAAATATAAAGGGTATTGCGAGATAAAAATAGATATCGATGTTGAGCGATGTTTGAATAGGTTTGAATACGTTCATGGCTCGATTAGTAAAGCGTAGAAATGGTGTTGTTGTTCTGAAAGGAATTTTAGAATTTTTTAATTTCATCTTTGGAAGTAATAATTGGTAATAATTGGCAAGATATAAATGTAATAAATAAAACTTATATCTTATAAGTTCCAAATCATTATTATATAGTATCATAAAATATTTTTCCCTTCTTTCCAGTCACGTGAAATTAAGAAACTTGTCCTAATAAGTTATTAATTATCAAAACTTTTCCTGTTCTAATAAATTACCAATTTCTTTTACTCTTCTTTCTTTTACTTTAATCAATTATCAACTTTCTTAAGTCTTCTTACCCCAACGAATTATTAACTTCTCAAATTCCTTTTTACCTTAATAAATTATTAATTTCCTAAATTTTTCCAATCTTAATAAGTTACTGAATTTAAAAATTCTTCCTATCTTGATAAATCACCAATTATCAAAGCTTCATCTATCCTAATAAATCATCAATTCCCAAAGCATCCAAACGATCACACCCCAAGCAAAACATCCAACCTGCACCCACAATAACAAACATCCAACCACACACCTGCTCCACTCCCACTACCACTCCTCGAACCTACAAAACATACCACATAAAAGCTCCAGCAAGTGAACAACAGTAAACCTTTCTCCGATTCACCTAAATTGCATTATTCTCGCTTTCGTGGAGTCAAGGTTCGGCACATTCAACCGCAGAATGATCGCAGCACGAAACTAGTGGAACCTTGTTCGTTGGATCGTGACCCGACAAAGATTCCACTGTCAAATTTCAGCGAGCGAGAGTCACCAGCTACCACTAGAACACACCTTGTGAAACATCTCGAACTGGTCGAAGGTTTCCCATGAGCTTTGCTCTAGAATCCGCTCGTCGACCACGGCGATAAGCATCGACGTCGATGACTCGATCGCTGATCCAACGATCGAAGGAATATTCGAGACGCTGTTGGCACACGACTCGTCCTTGAGACAGGGAGGTACGTCGTTACGGGACTTTCGAACGATACGGTATGCATCATGCTCTCTTGGGCGTGCGCCGATTAATTTCCAGTCGACCCGTGATAAAATGCGGCTATCCTTTCCTTCCGTTCCTGCGCCCCGCGTACACCTCGCCCATCCCACCACCTGGCCAAATTGTATGGAACCGATGTACACGCGTGATAAAGGAGCGTTTCGCAAGATGGTGTCAGGGAGAAAATCGAAGGTTATCTTTGAGAAATCTTTGAGTTTGACACGGCTAGGTATACGATTATCGGGTAATGAAAGTTTTGAAGAGAGGTTGAGCTAGCTCGGAGAGTCGTGTTTATTGATACGCTGATTTGGACGACGTGTGTTTGCGAGACGCGTGGAAAAGGTCATGTGTGAGAGAAAAAGTCGAGGGGAAAAGAAAAGATCGCTGGAGGAGGGACGGCCAGGTGCGAATTACGATTTCTCAACAGAGCTAGTTGGATGAATAGCTGACGAGGAGGAACGAATTTAGAGGTGTCGTAAAATTGAAACGGGGTACGTCTAGTGAAAATATAAAATCTCTGTGATTGACGTTCGACAGGTTCGAGTGTGTAGAATTTCAATTTAACATTGGAACTATCAGTCCAGTCAAAATGACTGGTCAAAGAATTTTCATTTTTGCAATCACCGAACGCATACACCTGCTTTAACCCTTTGACTATGGCAGATTTTGAAACGCACCGGTTGTACCACACTGGTAGGAATTCATTTACAATGTCCGCCGAGAATGGCAAAATTTTGGTAGAGATGCGCCCTCCGTGTTAGAAAAGCAAACTGTGTTGAGGGCTTATATGCGCCCTCCGTGTCGCAGAAGCAAAATTTCTGAGCACGTATATGCGCCAACAGCAGCCAAGGGGTTAACCGTTTGAGTCCCAGAGGCTTTTGGAGGAACACGGTTGGAAAACCACGAACAGTGTGATAACGCTTGCCTTAATCGAGTGCGAAGAAGTCCAAACGACGCGATAGCGCTTGTTTAATTTCATGTCGAAAAATCCCAATCGTTGCAATAGCATTTGTTGGTGCTATGTGACGTACGTGCTTCAGCAAAGTTGAGCGCGCCTCTTCGACTGAACAGCGCGATCGCGCTGCTTGGGACTCAAGCGGTTAAGAATAAAATTGGTATCAACTCATATTAACCCTTTGCACTCGAGAGGTGACTCTCAGTTACCGTTTGCTTCGATGCTATAACTCAAATAACGAATGATGATAATTATATTATCAACTACGCGCGAAATATCGAAATAAAATAATTCTATTCGTTCATTTCTCACACAAATGCACGATTTTCTTCTTTTATTTTGGCATAAAGAGTATCAGCGAGCTTATGAAAATCTAAGGAAAGCTTCGAATTGCTGTTTACGACGAAAAAGTCTTCGAGTCGAAAGGATTAGGAAAGGTATCGAATAATGGTAAGATGATTAAAATTAACAGTACCAATTCCACGTTTAACGTGGTAGGAAATGCAATTGGTTGTTCAAATTATTATCCCTGTGCACTGGAAAATTTCCTCGTTTGAAGATATAACAATTCGAAACTTTTCTTATATTTTTCTTATCTCAGTGATACCATTTATGTTAAAATAAAAAGAGAAAATCACGTGTATTTCATTTCGATATTTCATGTGGAGTTATTTCTAATCTAGTAATATCTCATACTCCTTACTCAGGCTTCCAGGTATTGAAACAAACGGTGACTGACAACGAGAGTTACCTCTCGAGTGCAAAGGGTTAAGAAAGAACTATAATCAATATATTCACTCATATTCATTGTATCGCTGAAATTACTATACTCTGTGCACGTTACCCATAGTTAGGTACCCATTAAAGATCGGTAGTTCTAGTGTTAAGTTGGTGTACGATGATCTATAAAATTATTTATGAAGAGAAATATAAACATAAAACTGGGAATTATTTTTCAATTAATTTCTATTATTTTATTATCACTTTTTAGATAGAGACAACAAGCATCTTAAAATTCATTTATGTACTGAATAATAGGAATATAAATAATATAAAATTGTGAATTATTCTTCGGTCAATTTAGGTTAATTAATAACTACGAAATAAAAGTGCAAAATTCCGAATTTGGTAAAGTAGTGAAAATCCTCATTAAAGGCTGTAAATACGTTTTCTGTTTATGGGTAGTTAATTACAGTTGTCAATTGCAGTCGTAGCACGTAACAAATCTCGATCACAAATAAATCACGGCTAATTACACATCCTCAGTGTGATTTATCGAAAGATCGTGATTAACCGATTAGGGAAATTCATGTTCTTCTTCAAATCGATCCGAGATTCTAGATTCTAGATTAATTTCTCGCTTCGCTGCATGTAGAACGTTTCTTGCAATAAGAGAAGATCCTTGATAAATAATATAATCTTTGAGATGAATCTCAGACGTTAAGGACCTCGATAACCGGTCTATTTAACGTGAGTAACGTTTATTAGTTAGAAAGACTCAACTAACATCTTCGCTGATGCTGACATATATACATAATTCATATCGAGATCCCATTCTTCTTTCTTTGAAAATTATTCTATTATCTATCAGGGGAATGTTAAATTTCTGTATGAGAGAATTTAATATTGAAAGTCTCAATAAACCCCTAGTTTAAGTACACTAGATCTAAGGAATTGAGATCAAGATTGGATACATTCCTCTGAAAATTATTTATTCTATATATCTCTCAGTAGAAATCTAAATTTTTTGGGAAGAAATTGAACAATGAAAATTTCAATAGATTCCAGGTAACCTAAATATACCAAAGCTAAGGAATTGACACCAAGATTAGACACTAACTACTGTAAAAATCATTCTAATATTTCCCAACAAATTTCCAAACGTCTAAATACCATTTAGATGTAACACCAAAGATCTGAGCAAATTCTTCAGAAAAGTTCAAAATAAATTGAACATTAGAAATCTCAATATAGCCAAACATAGCACAGCAAAGTAACTAATAGCATACTGGAACATTCAAAATGAAAGAGAAACTGTGGTAGATGGAAAATCATAGAGAAAGGCTTGAGAGAAGCTAGGTAACCAAGGGTGATCCAATTTCTCAGCAACTCCCAATCATACTGAGGTAAATTCAACGTGAGAAATCTCAAGAAACCCAAGCATCCTATAACAGAGCAATCAACACCATACTGAAACATCTAAACTGAAACAGGAACTATGGTAGATGGAAAATCATAGAGAAAGGCTTGAGAGAAGCTAGGTAACCAAGGGTGATCCAATTTCTCAGCAACTTCCAATCATACTGAGGTAAATTCAACAGGAAAAATCTCAAGAAACCCAAGCATCCTATAACAGAGCAATCAACAATCTATTGAAACATCCAAAATGAAACAGGAACTATGGTAGATGGAAAATCATAGAGAAAGGCTTGAGAGAAGCTAGGTAGCCAAGGGTGATCCAATTTCTCAGCAATTCCCAATCATACTGAGGTAAATTCAACAGGAAAAATCTCAAGAAACCCAAGCATCCTATAACAGCAATCAACACCATACTGAAACATCTAAACTGAAACAGGAACTATGGTAGATGGAAAATCATAGAGAAAGGCTTGAGAGAAGCTAGGTAACCAAGGGTGATCCAATTTCTCAGCAACTTCCAATCATACTGAGGTAAATTCAACAGGAAAAATCTCAAGAAACCCAAGCATCCTATAACAGAGCAATCAACAATCTATTGAAACATCCAAAATGAAACAGGAACTATGGTAGATGGAAAATCATAGAGAAAGGCTTGAGAGAAGCTAGGTAGCCAAGGGTGATCCAATTTCTCAGCAACTTCCAATCATACTGAGGTAAATTCAACAGGAAAAATCTCAAGAAACCCAAGCATCCTATAACAGAGCAATCAACAATCTATTGAAACATCCAAAATGAAACAGGAACTATGGTAGATGGAAAATCATAGAGAAAGGCTTGAGAGAAGCTAGGTAGCCAAGGGTGATCCAATTTCTCAGCAACTTCCAATCATACTGAGGTAAATTCAACAGGAAAAATCTCAAGAAACCCAAGCATCCTATAACAGAGCAATCAACAATCTATTGAAACATCCAAAATGAAACAGGAACTATGGTAGATGGAAAATCATAGAGAAAGGCTTGAGAGAAGCTAGGTAGCCAAGGGTGATCCAATTTCTCAGCAACTTCCAATCATACTGAGGTAAATTCAACAGGAAAAATCTCAAGAAACCCAAGCATCCTATAACAGAGCAATCAACAATCTATTGAAACATCCAAAATGAAACAGGAACTATGGTAGATGGAAAATCATAGAGAAAGGCTTGAGAGAAGCTAGGTAGCCAAGGGTGATCCAATTTCTCAGCAACTTCCAATCATACTGAGGTAAATTCAACAGGAAAAATCTCAAGAAACCCAAGCATCCTATAACAGAGCAATCAACAATCTATTGAAACATCCAAAATGAAACAGGAACTATGGTAGATGGAAAATCATAGAGAAAGGCTTGAGAGAAGCTAGGTAGCCAAGGGTGATCCAATTTCTCAGCAACTTCCAATCATACTGAGGTAAATTCAACAGGAAAAATCTCAAGAAACCCAAGCATCCTATAACAGAGCAATCAACAATCTATTGAAACATCCAAAATGAAACAGGAACTATGGTAGATGGAAAATCATAGAGAAAGGCTTGAGAGAAGCTAGGTAGCCAAGGGTGATCCAATTTCTCAGCAACTTCCAATCATACTGAGGTAAATTCAACGTGAAATACCTCAAGAAAGCCATGCACCTCAGAACAAAGCAACCAACAGTATACTGAAACGTCCAGGATGGAACAGAAGCGATGGAAGGCAGACAATTGTAGAGAAAGGCATGAGAGGCGAAGCTAGGTAGCCAAGGGTGATCGAATTTTTCACGATCGTTTCCATTATCGAGTTAATGATCGCGAGGGTTTGATTAAAGTCACACGAAATCAGAGGTCTCTACGTCGTCGTTATTATCGAGATTGGAGCGGCCAGGCCCCGGTGGCCTGGCCCACTGAAAGCGTATACAGTCTAATGACTCTGTATCTGGTCTGGAAAATCGTGACGCGGAGGCAGGCCTCTATAATCAACGTTGGAGCATGCCAGTCACATACAGTGAGAGGTACGAACACATTCGGTCGATCTGGTTGGAGGCAATCGGTCCTGGTCTAACCACGCCTTGTCTAGCCCTCTAGCTCTGACTTTCCAGAGAAAGGAAGAACACCGTTACCATCCAGCGTAAACCTGTCTTACTTTAAAATACTCCTACAAAAGCGAACGCTATACCCTGGCAACGTAGACATCTGCACGTTTCCGTGGAATCTTTGCTCAGTGCCGCTTGTTAGGCAAGGATATGAGACAAAATGGTATTAATAGAAGCAAAGTTCGTTGCAGTCGCTCAGGGGAATGAAATACTTGGTACACATTTCGTAATAAGCTCGGTTTCAGGAAATGTGAAGGTTGCACTGCTGGAAATAATGAAAGCGAATTTTCAGATAGCCTAACTTGGCTTTGGAGGATCTATGATACATGTATACTACTGATTCGATGTTTAGCATATTTTACTTGTACCTTTACTGGAACTTTAGCTAAGAATATTAATAATTATTTCGGTTGATAAAATTCTAGGTAGTATGTGCATTGTGTATTCAAAGTTTGTTATAACTATTTTTTCATTCGATAAAGAATTTACTAATTAATTATTTAGTATTAAATACTATCAGAGCTGACAAAGTTAGCCAATATTAGGATTAGAATCATTGTCTAGGATTAATTTAAAATTTGTGTAAAATTTTTGTCTTCAAATTCGAAACGAGGTGACCAAAATCTATTACAAATTTCTTTGACTCCAATATTATTAAATATATTTTAGTACTTTTAAATAAAATTAATTCTTCTCTCATCTCATGAAAAATTCCTCACTTGGAACAACGAGGTTACGGTAATTTCGAATTTTATGATTATCCTGATACATATGGACAATTTGCTCGAACAAGCTGACAAAGTTAGGGAATATTAGGATTAGAATCATTGTCTAAAATTAATTTAAAATTAGTATAAACATATCGATTGAAATTTTGTTCGTTCTGTAATAAAATTCTCAGCAGACACTTCTGAAATTTTTGTCTTAAAATTCGAAACAAGGTGACCAAAATGTATTTTAGAATAAATTTCTTTGATTCCAATATTATTAAATACATTTTAATTATTTTTTTCAAGCACTATTAAATAAAATTAATCCATCTCTCGTCTCACGAAAAATTCCTTACTTGCAACGACGAGGTTATTATAATTTCGAATTTTATGATTAACGCGATACACATGGACAGTTTGTCTGGACAAATGTTTTTCTCCAAGATATTGGTATGGACATGCATTGATTTCTAGCAATGCGTTTATAGAATGTTGTATCGGTTAGATCGATCGGTTCTGAAGTACTCTTTCGAAAGTAAAAGTTAGTTCCTCGAGGAAGGCAGTAGCTGGAAGCAATGTTCTTATTTACTGCAATCGATTCGATTTATTTTCGTTACACATGCTTTGTAGAATAGAACGAAAAAGTATATTGTTCGAGGTATTACACACTTTCTTCTGGTATTATCGCCATTAAGTGCACGCCCAGAAATAAGTGGGTGTGCAGGTTTCCTTATAGAGAAACAAGAGCAAAGTTCAAAACACGTAATAATCACAGGTGCAACAATTGTTAAAGAAACAACCTAAAGTGCAACTTTATCCTACCTTTAACATAAATAATTCTCGAAAGTAAACGTCAGTCAACGTATATAAGAACACCATACAATCCAGATTATTCAAAAATAAATTATAATTTTCTGAAGAAATATCGAAATAAGATAAAATATAGTGAAATTTCTAAAGGAAAACCAACAGGAAGTGTCAATTAATAATTTTTCCTCACAAATACGAGTCTACGACACTTTCTCTTATTAACGGGCATTAATTAGCACGCGATACTACTCATTAACACCGAAATATGAAAATCAAGAGAGTGAAATAATTTCATTCTTTTTCGCCCAAGAAAGAGAATGGAAAATTTTTTAATTGATATCGCGAACGATATGCCAAAATTAAAAATAATTAATTTTGAACGATCGTAAATACTATGCACACACATGCACACTCAGTACGAAGAATATTCGCGAACTAATTAAAAGCAGAGAGACATTGTTCCATCGAATGTATGTAGGAACAGTGCACACACATGCACACACATGCACACTCAGTGCGAAGAATATTCGCGAACTAATTAAAAGCAGAGAGACATTGTTCCATCGAATGTATGTAGGAACATAGAGATAAGATTACACAAGCCCATTGTGCGATTATGATCTACCTGCTAGGATGTTACCTTCGCGATTAGGATTTCCTGGATCGACGTCATCGCGATAATCGCACGCATCGAGCAGGCTTGGAACGACACGGGAGATCGCTTTCACGGTGAAGGTAAGCCGTTTGAGAAGAAAAATCGAGATACTGGTAACCGGTCACATTTTCAGAATCGCATACTTCGCCATGTCTCTGACCGTGCTACACACCGCGAAGACAGGCTGCACGCGTAACGCGTATCTGATCTAGATACGGTCAAGAGAGCCTCGCCGCTTGATTATATTGCGTTCCCAAGGAGGAAGTAGTTAAAATGTCTCGAGCACGCTTTCTTCGCTCGTATTTCCGTAGCGGAAGCTGTGCACGATCGATGATTCGTTTCCAGATTAATGTACCTGCCCGTGTGTTCTAATTAGCCAACTGATGCGGTGAATGGCTGACGCTGGGCTGTGCCTCGATCACGTACTTGCAAATTGTGGCGTGTGATGTGTAAAAAACGCCGGTGGAAAGTGGTCAGGTTACGCAGTTTGTGGTGGTATGGTAAATTATTTAATGGGCAGGGAATACGAGCAAACGTGGGAACTTGAGAGTGATTGAGGATAGAGATGGGGTGGGTGAGGGTAGGGTGGTTCTTCATTGATTAAGAGATTTTGTGGTTAGTATTGGTGAACGAATGATTAAATTTTTGGGATGGAATTATTATTTGTGGTGTTTTAAATAATTTTGAGTTTTCAGAATTTGTTTTCTTTTCGTTTTTCTTTTTTTTTGTGAATTAAAATATTGGAGATGGGAATGGGATTTTTGAAATGTTCAGTTGAAACTGGAGGTTTTATGGATAGGATTCGTTAATTAATTAGGAATTATTATTTATGTTGTTTTATCTAGAAATCTAGGAATATTTTGAGTTTTAAGAAAGATATGAAATTAATGAATAAAGAAAAAATATTATACAACGCCATTATTATCTTATTTCCTGGAAAACTTTTATATACATGTAGTTCTGTAATTGATAATAAATAGATTAGGCCCCAAATTAAATATTTTAATATATTAGTTCTTGTATTATTTTATTTCTTATGTCATTTTTATATTCTCTAATA
>NW_016910988.1:116513-165372 GCF_001483705.2 Eufriesea mexicana
AAAATAGATTAGGCCAGAAATTAAATATTTTGTTATATTAGTTCTTGTATTATTTTATATAATATAATTTTTATATTATCTAATATTATTTTTATCTAAAATATTATCTTATGTATATTATTCTATACGTATCAGATTTCAAGTTACGTATATTTTTATTAACATTTAGTCTACTCATTAACGATAAAAATTTAATACAAGAAATACTCTTCCTGTAAAGTAAAATCTGCATTTCGAGACTTCCAAAGGATTTAAAATTCGAGTTCCTAGAATTCGAAGAATTAATTCGTTCCCAGATATAAAATTCATTTGATTCAGGAAAGAATCTAAATAATTTTATACGTAATCCTGTCCATAAATTTATTATGGCAGTTTGTACGAGCGAAGAGGAAATGTGTATCCATGAATAACGCATAAAGAGCTGAAGCCTGGTAACTGCAATTTCTAATAATTATGATTTAAGCGAATGCATATCTTCGACGGTCTAACGCTTTCCCCTGCTTGAATATTTACTAATCGGAAAAGGATTTCCATGTTGCGACCATAGGGAAATTAATGCGTGACTGAGCACAGGATTCGACCTTGCTGATCGAGTTTCTTCTCATGTACTTGGAACGCACTGAATCACTGTATTAAGTCATTACGTTTATACACGCGAATAAATAGTTAAAGAAAATGATAAATAATAATCGTTTAACTCGATTTTAAATGGGAAATTACGAATTACTGGAATATCTTTTTAATATGTTACTAGAAATATTTAAATCATTTTAATGGTGAAAAAAGGGTGAATATTTTGTCGATGTAAATGAATAACAGTCTGATGCAATTACGATGACTATGATGCTATATGTGAGATGCATAGATGAATCAAAGGCTGAGCCTCAAGGTTCTGTGCGAAGGAACGAATAACTTTTCTTTGTCTAAACATTAATTTATTTCAAGAACACGCTTGAAGTTTTCCAAGGAGCGAAAATTTCCGAGATTAAAATTTTAAATAAGATTTTCCAATTTAAAAGATTCAAAATTTAGAGTATTACTAAAAATATACGATTTTCACTTTGTTTAATTACTCAGGAGAATTCTGACTTACTTCCTGGTAATTAAAATTTACGAGAGTATTAAATATCGTAATAAAATTTACAACGAATTCAGAGTGTTATTAATTCTCTATAACCCAATCTTTATTTGCGTGGAAAAACGTAAATAAAAATTTATTATCTTCTATATCCTATACTAATGTAATGAAACATTCACAAAATAGAATAACAAGTTGAAAAGAAGAAATTTCAAGTCACGTAACACTATGGAAAGCAAGTCCTTTGTGTCTGTAACAAAACACATTAAAAGAAGTTGGAATTATTTCCAAAATTAGTAAAAAAATACAGTAACATATTGGAAATAAGAATTTTCAAATCATGGAACAATGTAATATTTAAAAAAAAATATAATAACGTGCTGAAAACAAGAATCTTCAAGTCACGTGATACTATGAGTCATCCATTCCTTAAATAATTCCATAAATTACCATAATAACCACCATTGTTACATATGACTCCCAACATATTAAGAAAATACAGCACGTTGAAAGTAAAAACGTCACGCTATAACGATCCATACCTAAATTGGTCGAACTATACCACTTAACACTAGAACTACCGATTTGTAATAGGCTAAACATAGATGGCAGAGATAATAGTAATTTTAGTGGTACGATGAAGACAAGTAAATATAGTAATGCATAGGATTTCAGATAATAAAATGGACCCATGTTGCACAGAAATTTTATTACGTTTTAAACGAAACAAAATTGGCATATTTTTACTAATAAAGGAATCGCATAATGCAAAAACATAAAACCAGGAAAAGAAGATTGTCGCGATAAACCTTCCGCTTGCAACAATTGACGAACCTGTACTGGCATGTTGAATGTTGCCAACACGAGCGAATACATTTATGACATTCGTCGAAGGTATTACCAACTGCTTTACGTAAATAAGACGAAATATAAACCTATGCGCGTGCAGCTATTGCAATATTTCCAGGTGGGACTAAAAATGTCCCGCCATGCATCACGGTGCATCGAAAAGGTGGGACACTTTAATCCCAGCGTGCCCCAAAGAGTTAAACGCTTAAGTATAAAATCGGGAATAATTATCAGTGTCATCGTGCATTTATAAATATCGTTTATTACCAATCTTCCCTTATTCCTTAATTTTTATTTCCTATCCTTATTCCTTATTCGATAATTCCTTAACCGTTTCGCGGATTCGCAAAATTCTTACGTCACGCGAAAAATGGCGAAAAGAGGGGTATCGCGGGCGACTATTAGCGCCGGTATTTATGGATGATAGTTCTCCTAGCTAGGCAAAAATCATATTTCGAGGTGGGACTAAAAATGTCCCACCATGCATCACGGTGCATCAAAATGGTGGGACACTTTAGATCCCAGCGTGCCCCAAAGAGTTAATACATATCGAAATTAATTTTTTTAAAAGCAAAAAGAAAATTCCAAAACCAGTCTCTTCTACCGAATTTATAGTCCTAATGCTACAACGGAAGAAGGGAAGAAGTCCTGGCAATTATTCCGAAAATTAGCATGATAATCGTGGTTGCCACACGCGAGTCCACAGGACGCATTCAGAGAGCTGCCAAAGAGGCTAAAAACGAAGCGACAGGTGAATAAGTCCTGCGGATTTCTCAAGATCTGCGCATCCGACAGCTCTCGTGTGTCTGTCTTCGAAAGAGGATGCAAGATGACACGCACAGTGTCCCGTTTCCCGGCAAAACGTATCCGCCGGAAGTCAGGAAGATGTGAAAGGGACCTCTAACTCTCGTCTAGCCAGCTCGGCCCAGGTCTCGGAGTGATTCGTTATTCGTCACAGAAGCATCGATGAGAACATTCGAAAGTGCAAACGCAGACGAAGGAAGCCAGGACTGGGGCAAAAATGCACGGTGTAAAAGCGTTTAGGCTCTAAATATGGCAGCGAGCAGTTGGCAGTGAGAGTGAACGCGACTCGTTTCGTATGGGCGTTGAGAACGCAGCATTGGTATGCACCGCTGGTATGCCCTTGTCTTATGAACTGTGTCGTCCAAGGAATTGCTCTCGCTTTTTCTTTCGACGGTTTGGAAAGCGGACAGCGTGTATTGAAAATGGCCCGCGTTGATGGGGGCCATTGTTAATCATCGCGGTTCTCATTATGCTGTCTTAACGCGGTGGTCGGACCTTTCACTGATGCCGTTATATTATACAATAGGAGAGCTTTAACGAACGTGCAACGGGTTTCAGCCTTCTCCCAACACGGATTTCTGACGCGGTAATTGTAGACTTTAAGGAGAAAATTGGAGAATAATGAGGTACGCGTGCAAGTTTGGAGAAATTCGGCTCGGTACATTAGGGTTCATTAGAAGTACATTAGTATTCTACCAACGGGATTCAGTGGGTGTGAATAGATGATACGATGTTCTGTGAGTTACAGGAAAAGTGGGAATTAATTCTAGAAGTCTCGAGTCTTTAGTCCTCCTAACCCAAGGACCAAACATAAGAATAAGACGATTTTTAAATTGAAAATTAAATTTCTTATTTTAATAATATATTTCTGACTTTAATGCAGTGAAAAAATTATTACTGTCATAATTGTGAAGTTATAAAATGTTACTGTTGAGTAGAAGAGAGTTGCAGTTTGCAGGGAGTGTTATAATATTTGCACGTGTTACATATTATAAATTATATAATATTTAATTATATATGATAGAACGATATTAAAATAGGTTTATTATATATAGATCCGAGAATTTCACCTGTTAGGAATCCTAGGGATAAGGATATATAAGTACTAATGTAATTCACTAGGTGTGGACAAATAATACAATGTTCGTTGGAATGAAGTGGGTAACAGTTAGATATATATTAGAACAAATGTGATTCACTGGGTGTGAATAGATAATACAATGTTCTGTGAGTTACAGGAAAAGTGGGAATTAACTCTAGAAGTCTCGAGTTTTTAGTCCTCTTAACCCAAGGACCAAACATGAGAATAAGACGATTTTTAAATTCAAAATTAAATTGCTTATTTTAATAATATATTTCTGAGTTTAATGTAGTGAAACAATTATTAGTGTCATAATTGTAAAGTTACAAAATATTACTGTTGAGTTGAAGAGAGTTGCAGTTTGCAAGGAGTTTTATAATGTTTGCACGTGTTACATATTATAAATTATAAATTTAATTATATAAACTATAAGAGTGATGTTAAAGTAGGTTCATTTCATATGGATTCGAGAATTTCACCTCTTAGGAGTCCTGGGGATGAGGACATATATGAGTACAAATGTGATTCACTAGGTGTGAATAGATGATACAATGTTCTGTGAGTCACAAGGAAAGTGAACATTAGTTCTAGAACTCTCGAGTCTCTAGTCCTCTTAACCTAAGTGCTAAACATGAGAATAAGGCAATTTTTAAATTGCAAATTAAATTGCTTATTTTAATAATATATTTCTTGGAATGGAATGAGCAAATTGTTGGTGTTGTAATTGTAAAATTACAAAATATTACTGTTGAGTTCAAGAGAGGGTTCCTTGAACCTACTTGTTGCAGTTTGCATGGAGTTTTATAATGTTTGCACGTGTTATACATTATAAATTATATAAATTATGTAATATTTAATAATGTATGATAGAAGGATGTTAAAATAGGTTCTTTTTATATGGATTCGAGGAGTTCACCTGTTAGGAGTCCTAGGGATAAGGACATATATGAGTACAAATGTGATTCACTGGGTGTGGACAAATAATACAATGTTCATCGTGAGTTATTTGGAAGATTGGAACGAAGTGAGTAGGAGTTAGATATATATTAAAACAAATGTGATTAACTAGGTGTGAATAGGTGATATAATATTCGTTATGGATCATAAGAAAACGTTGTATTTATCAGGGTATATATTAGAACAAATATGGCTCCCTGATAGTGAACAGATGACACAATTTTCACCGTGAATTATTGGCAAATTTGTAATTAAATGAACGGAGATGATTGCTTAGAAAATTAGTGCATTCCAAGAAATTTAATCCATTAAGAAAGAAAGTTGAACTCCTTTCTCATGAAATTTTAGTTGAAGTAAACGTAGAGTCACTTGTAATGCAGTTTCTGTTAAAATGGAGTAAATCATTCTAACAATGAATCACCTATTTTGCTAGTTTCTTCTACACGTTAATAGGAGAGAGGTGTAACAATCGGAATAAAGAAAATATCCATCTAAAATAGATTAAGAAAGCAGACAATAGGATCTTCAGCCACGTTGCAAATTCTTTATGGATTATTAGAAAAGCAGAAGCTAAAAAGTTGGGAGACTTTCAAGGATTTAAATTCAATATCAACAGAATTAAAGAAGAAAGTTGAAGGATAGGCCAATTCCCTTAAATTTGCATAAGATCAGCTGCAACATAGAGACTGATAAAAATAAAATAATTCACTGCAACAAAGAACCTTTTGTTTCGCTACTTTTTCTTGCACTCTTGCTACAGAGAAACGTCATGCAAGAAATATAACAATCGGTTAAAAAGAATTGTCCATTATGGATAAAAGGCTATGTCACAACTTCGTTGCGGATTCCTGGAAAAGGTGGAATTAACGGGATAAAAATGATTCGTCATAAGATCGAAAAACTTTCGAGAACCTCGGTGTAAACAAGATTCGAGAAGAAAGTTGCACTCCTTTCCACGAAATCCCGATAGAAGAAACATAGTCTAACCTCTTGCTCCGTGATGGCTGATAAAAATGGAAGAGATCGCTGCAGAGATCGCTCGTTTCGTTACTTTTTGATAGAGAAAAACGTCGGAAGATAAGTATAACAATGGAATGAAAAGAAACTGTCTATCCAGCAACGATTAGGGAAGCTATGGAAAATTAGATAGCTAGCGTTGCACGGGCACGTTGTATCGGCGCGTTACGAATCAACGAAGCATGACCACGTTTAACCCTTGCCTTGGATGCAATTTCCACTCTCTCTGTTTCTTTCACAGTTTCCCACACTCCATTTTGCATTTCGTTTCTCACATTTCACTACCGGCCGAGACGCGTCAAAAATTTCCTCGTGAGTCAGTGCCCCGGGTTAGGCGTCGATTCTCAGCTAGCTGGCGATGCGTATCTCGAGGACAAGCAAAAGATCTGCAGCAATTTCTATGCTGACAAGTTACTCTTGTACCCCGTCTGGAAAGGAGAATGGCGTAGGTTTGACCGGTCTGGTGTAGATAAGAAAACGATACTGAAAATTCTGGTGAATGAGAGATGGAAAGTCTGGATTTTATCGTGGGATTGACAGAATGGATTGATTAACAGTATGGATCGCATCAATAGGATGAAAGACACATGGACGAAGGATTCACTTGGTCTGAACCTTCAGAGCTATGAAGAATGGGGATCTGATCCTTATAATCCTTAAAATCAGCGTGTGAAAGTGGGCTCGATACATAAGACTGCCATGCAAATTGTGAATTTATGGCTATCTAAAGTTCTGATTGCTGTTTTGGTATACTGTCATAGAGTAGAAGATACAGAGATAAAGAAAAATGTGGGATTTGCGTGTGCAAGGATTCATAATTGGAAAAACGCGTGTTCGAGTTAGGCAAGGATGAAGAATCAGCGCTGGGAATCTGTCTGAGTCAAGAGTGACAGTTTGACAGGACGTTTAATCAAGCTGACCGTTGCTTTATCATCGAACAAAACTGTTCTAATTTTATCCTCGCTTTTCTCGTTAAGAAAATATCTATTCGCAAGCCAGCACTCCTACGTTATTAATACCCAAGGATGCCTATGTCACAATCGAATTTGACGTTGGTTGAAAAATCGCGGCATTACCCCCGACTTCTTCGTGCTCCTCTAACATTGTTCTCTCACTGTTCCATAGCCCAGTAAATCACCTGCAATAATTAATAACATTCGATCTTATTGCCCCCCAATGGCGTCAGCCTCCAAACTTGCGAAAGTCCCTGGCAAGATGTACTTCATTTAACGCCTAATTAAACCACCGACCTGGCCGAAGTTTGACGGCGAGAGGATCGAGAAAGTTAGACTGTTAATTAAGGGAATTTGTTATCGCGGTATATTTCTTGTGAATACGCAGCGCCATATATAATGATCCAAAGTTCCTGCGAGCCTGCGCGTGATACTTTTCGCGAGTCTTCCTGCACTGAAATATCTTTGCTCTCACTTTTTTCACCGGTCTGGCTGTCTAATGAGCCTGTTCCTGCGAAGGTGTGCAAAAACGGGAAAGTCCGTGCTAAAATACCGTTTACTGGAAACTGTTACCGTCACGCCGATACTCCTGACCGGCTTACAGCCTTCCGACAACCACCTGACTTTCGACATTCCCGATCTGTCCCATTTTCGTTCCACGTCTAGGCACCTGGTCAACGTTCTAACTTAATTACACGTCGACGAATTAGCTCAAGTCCCGTCCACGAATCGGCTAACTTCGTTAATTTAATTGTCGAATTTCATCGGATCACCCAAGACCATTTTCTTCCTGTTGCGTAACCCGAATAACGACCAGTAAACCGGCTTTTAACAACCATTTGCGCCAGACAACTCTTGCGGCGCCTCTGTTAGGACTCTTAGGCGTCCGGGGATTCGTGTCGTGATTCGTAGAGAGCTGGCCAGCCGTGCTGATGACTGCATATGTCCGAGGAAAGCAGCCGAGATTTACCCCTGTATTTCTACGTATTAGCCTCGCTTTCGCAATTTATCGACAGCCGGTTTCTCCGTCATTGGTTTCTACCGAGCCGAATCTAGGTCTCCTGGTGTGACGACAGGCCTAGACCAGCCTCAAAATCGATGCATCGTTGTTATCACGTGCACGTACCCTGTGTCTCACTCGGGATCGGTGATGCGGTCTCGGAGATTCGAGACTGATCCACGAGTTCTTCCTCCCAGGTGACTTTCCTTCAGCTGGGATTCGTTATGTCGCTATGGATTACTCTGACGAGAGTCGGGAGACGTGAGTCGGCGGTTCTTGTTCGTTTAATAACGAAGACGGAAGAATCGGTGGATTTTTAGACAGCGTAGACGGAAGACGAGGATTGACAGTTTCCATTCCTTGGATATCAAGATGAAAGAAGCAACTAGTGTTCTTCATCTTACAAACATTCGAGGAGGAAGAGGGAACTGAAGTCTTGCATTACTTGGACGCTGAAGACGGAAGTCGTGAATTGACGTTCTTCACTTTTTAAGTATCGAAGATAGAAATTGCAAATCACTGTCTTCAATTTTTCGAAGATTTAAAATAACAGAGATGAATTTCGAATTTCGAGAATGGAGAACACGAAGTTTTATTTTTTGTTTTTTAAATTTTGAAGAAGGAAATTGCAAATCAGTGTCCTCGATCTTTTTAAAGTTTGAAAGAAAAGATGCAAATTGGAGAATGTGAAATGTTGAAGGCAAAATATACGAATCGGTATTTTTTATTTTTTAACCTTTCAAAAGAATTTTTTAAAGTGACAAAAATCTATTTAATTTTTTTTATATCGATAACCAATTAAATAATTATTCTACGAGGTTTTTCTTTATTACTGAGAAAGTCTATGGCGAATAGTTCACTATATACATCACTGAAGTTGCGATTTTTATTTTTCAAATGATCAGGATGAAAGACGATATTTTTTATTTTTTTAAATATCGAAGACACGATATAAAAAATGATATCTAATTTGATAATATTAATTTTCAACCAAAGATTTAGTTTAGTATAATAATTAGGTTACTCTAAATAGGTGTATTCATATTTTATATATTTTCCAAAAATAAAATTCTATCTATGAATATTGCTTTCATAAGAGTGTATGATGGTGAGGTAGAATAAGTGAAAGTCATTTAGAATGATATAAATATAATATGTGCGAGTGGAATCTAGTATGAATGTTGCTAAAAAATGTGTTAATAATAGTGAGAGAGAGAGAGAAAAGATTTTTCAAAATATAGTCAATCTTTGTGTTTCAAATCGTTTATTTAGAATTGTTGTCAATATTTAAACATTATTATCTAAATATATCAATTTGTTAACTGTTTAAAAACGTGGAAAATATTGGTATTCAGTTCTATTCGCACTATCTGCCCCACACTGATATTTTGGAATGATTGTCGAATGCGTCAAAAAATAAACTTGTCAATCACTATAAAATTACGTGAAATTAAAGGAAAATTGCAGATCGAGTAAAATCTAATTTTGGTTGTAAATTAAATTAATCTCCTCGTTCGTTTCTAATTATTTTCCTCTCTCACGAGGAAAAATTACAATTTTACTTCGGCATAAAAAATATTCCAGCACGTAAATTTCTCTCAAAATGGTTCTTTAAAGCGATCGTTATAAAATTGCACAGTTGTTTCAAGTATGAAAAGCGTTCTCAGCCAAGTGGATTCTGCGGTGCATCTTTAGAAGTTTTATGATCGAAATTCTTCAGTAATCGCTGTTACTATCAGTTTTGTTAACTATGCACAACGAAACAGGCTAATATAACAATCTGCATATTTTCATAGAAATTGACGAAATTGCCCCACATGGAGGGACCATTTTCCGAGCATCTGAAATATGTTTGCCTAAAAAATTCCGAGGAAATCACACAGAAATTGCAGGCTGTTGCATTATTTAGTGGAAAGTCGGTGGCAGTAGTTTACAACCGCGAAATAGAAAAGCAGAAGTTTCACTCTTATGGTAACATGCTTCCACGATTTGCGGTTACGATTATGGTTCGGTTCGCTAAAGATGCAATAGCTGATTAATCTGGAAAATCAGTTCGCACGAGATGGCGATCTTTAGGTTTTTTTTTTTTTTAACGAGAGGGTTATATAATCCCTTAAAGCGTGGAATTAAAGCACAAAACGCGGCGAACGGCGATTTAGAATGAGCTGGTTGCGTCATGTGATCGATAATGGTACCATTGATCTAACGATGATAAAGGAATTGAATTTCCGAGAAGCGGAGTAAAAAGGGGGCATGAAATATTTATAACTCGTAACAGACAGCTTATTTCGATCGCGTACCTCTACTTTTATTTATCACCCGCCGGAGAAAGAGGAAAGTGAAAAGCGTATCGACAGCTTTTCACCAAAGAAATCGATCCGCTTAACGATAAAGTCGTTACTTGCCTGAAACGAGAGATACGTACAGTATATTACGTTCTGTACAAAATTTCATATTCGTATATTCGCGATAATTGAAAAATTATATTTATGGCATCGAGTAATGTGAAATTTAATGATATTGTATATGGAATAGAAATGTGAATATAAAGTATTATATAATATCTGACGTATGGTATTTATTATGTTATTATATAAATATAAAATTTTTACAGTGGAAATTAATTTATGATAGTGATTCGTAACAAAATTATGTTTAAGACAGGGGCAATAATGCATATGTATACATGGAAATTGAATTGAAATATTGTACAATAATATATAAATAATAATACCGTATGGAATGTTATATAATATCCAGTATTTTTGATATGATAATAATATTCATATATCTTGATAAATTATTGTATAATAATCATTAAAATATTTATGCAATTATATGGTGGAATAGAAATATGAATATAAGATATTATATAACAATATCTGATGTACTGTATATATTATATTTTATATAGTAATATATGATGTACTGTATATATCATATTTTATATAATATTATATAAATATTAAATTTTGTTACAGTGAGAATTAATTTATAAAAATGATTCGTGACAAAATTATGTTTATGACAGGCAATAATACATATGTATACATGGAAATGGAATTGAAATATTGTAGTATATAAATAGTAATACCGTATGAAATATTACATAATATGCAGTATTTTTTATATGGTAATAATAATCATATATCATAGTAAATTACGGTGTAGTAATCACTAAAATTTTTATGCAATTATATTACGGAATAGAAATATGAATATAAGATATTATATAATAATATTTGATGTATTGTATTTATTATATAGCACTATGTAATATACACTAATTTCCTATATATTATTGTATATTATATATAATATTATCTAAATATTGAATTGCATTATAATAAAAATTCATAATAAAATTATATTTAAGACAGTCAATAATGCACAAATATAAATGCAAATGAAATGAAAACCTAATATAAATAATAATACTTTGCAGAATATTATATAATATTATATAATTACCATGTAATGTATAGTAATAATTAATTCATAAATTTGATTCGTGACAAAATTATATTCACGATACTTAATCTTGTCTAATCATAAATAATAATGAGATAATAATAATATAAAAATTGATACCTGTAATATGAAATTTGCTAAAAGTATACATGGTGTATCTGTATTATGAATCAGATGACAGAAATTATTGATTAATAGAATAAAAATAAAATAGAAATTTATATGTGTATGTAATAAATCACAATACATCAATTTTGAATAACTAATGTGTGACTTATTCTTATTGTTTATATAAAGCCTGGCAAAATAATATTTAACGATGCTGGTTAGGTGCACGACAATGAGATTAAACATCGGTTTGTTATTGAAAAAAGTCTAACAAATGACTGGTTCTACGTCAAATTGGTGAAAGTAACAGTCGTAAAACTTCCCAGGCTAGCAAACAGTTGATCCTCGATCAGCTAGTCTCTTGTTTCCTTTAATAATTTCCAAGAACCTCACGTAGGTTAAACGCTTTTAGAAATTCAAGTGTACCTGTTATTAATGCATAGTTAAAATACAATCGACTGAATTATTATGCGATAAATTTACTTAAACTGCAGTCCACTTGTAAACAAATTAATCATTATTCACCGTTTCTGCTTTGCAAATTATCCCACTTAATTTCCAATTTTTATCACAACATTTTCTCACAATTTACAAGATATTTACAATCTCTATAATTTTTCTATTTAATATACATACATTTACAACATAGTATTCTATAATATTCTATAATATTGTACAATTTTCATGCGCACAGTAATAAATAATAAATAATAAATGAAATTTAGAAATATTCAATTTTTAAGATAATCATAATTATTTAAACAAATTTATGATTAGTTATATATATAAACATCATAATTATGATGTTTATATTAGTTACATATTTTTATTAGTTATATATAAACACCATAATTATATTATATGATATTAATTATAATTATATGATAGATATGATATATCTATCTATTATATAATTATGATGTTTATATTATTTATATATTTTCATTAGTTATATATAAATATAAATTATATTGAATATATAAGTATATATAATTTATATTAAATACATAAATCATATATAAATATATTATTAGTTATTTATATATATATCATATAATTATGATGTTTATATATAACTAATCGTAAATTTGTTTAAATAATTATGGTTACTTCAACGATTGATTATTCCTAAATTTTATTTATTATTTATTATTGTCGCAAGAAAATTGTACAATATTATAGAATATTATAGAATACAATACATATATGCTGTTAAGACTGAAATATATGTATACACAAAATGTTCTGCAAGAATGACCCCTTCATGGAGGTTGAAGCTGCATTAATAATAAGAAAACGAATGCTTTTCTTCGCAAGAAAGTGATCGCGCGAAGATAATAAAATAATAGAAACGAATTTAAAGAGTTAACGTTCACTTTCGTTCGCAGAACAAACAGCGAGGAAAACCGGAGAAATTAAAAAGCGTTGTTCACGTTTTTACGCGAGTTTTCGCATAATTAATTGTTCGATCTCACGGGAGAAGTTCATGAGTGAAAACCGGAGTGGATGAAAATTCCCACAGGAGTGAAGAAAGAGCGAACCCTTCCCTTTCCCTATAAGGAAAATGCTTTCGTTAATTATGATTAATTTTCTATGAATGGCAACGCGTGAGCACAAGGAACGATATTACGTTGCAACACAATCGTTTGCTACACGTAATTGTTAACTCGTAACGAAGCATTTGCATTAAATATAAAGGAAACAAAAACGGATACCTAACGAGTAATGAAAATCATTCGCAAAATCAACGAAATCGTGAAAATCGAGGAAAAATTAATTAAATCTCGAGAAACGGTATATTTTAATTTATTTAGCAGCGTGAATTGTTTTCGACCGAGTTCATGCGAGGACTACGTGAAAATAATAATTATAATAACAGGAGGAATTGCGAAGTATAATAATGGTAATTTTGCGAAGTAGGTGAAACTGGAGCAGGTGTGAAAAACAAAGTTTTCTTTGAAGAAAATTACAACTCTCGTGTCACGAATAAATACCGTGCTCTATGGGGGCTTCAATAGATTATTATTTTAACAAGCTGCATTGTGGTATAAATTATTCTCCGGTACATGGGTGCCTGCAATCACTGTGGGAAGTTCAGTCATTTTAATTCAATCAAATTTATGTGCATCTTAATTATATAGCTGGTTAAGGAAGTATATACTAATTACGAGTATCGATATGAATGAATAATTCAGAGTTCACAGTCCAATAATTAATTTATCAAAATCGAAATACAAAAATTTGATTATTTCTGTATTTACGAAAATAAAATTGCTGATAAATAATTTTTCTGATATTCCTGGAATCGAGGAAAATATGATAACATGAAACGTCTATGTAGTAACCTAATCTTAATTATATCGTGAATTAAATAAGTATATACTAATTACGAGTATCGATAGGAATGAATAATTCAGAGTTAATGTCAAATAATTAATTTATCAAAAATTTGATTATTTCTGTATTTATGAAAATAAAATTGTGGATAAATAAATTTCCTGATAATCCTGGAATGGAAGGTAAAATATACATGATGAAAATGGATATAAAATAGAGAAATGTGCTCTTCGATAACATGAAACGTCTATGTGGTAACATGTCAATTGGTAATGATCATGTTCGTATTAGATACCAATTAATCTTCCTTTCAGTACACGTCAATTTCAAGAAGAGCATTAGTAATATCGCAACTGCCTGTTTGCCTAGCACACTGATCACTTAACATTGCTCCAAACATGGGGGCGAAAGTCAGTCGAAAGTATTCGAAGCACACTCCGTTGCGCAATTTTCGACAGAAGCTAATGCTTAAAATGTAGAGCTAACACACCAACAGCATTCTAATCGGCGTCCATCGTTACATATAAACACGTAAATATCCCCCAAATTTCAGTGTTTACAAAATTCGACCTCCATTCACACGTATAACAACATAACAACCATTCATTGAAGAATTTCAATCCTTCGTGGTTATGTCAAATATCTGTGTCAAACACTAGAAAATCATACTTCGATTTAATTACAATTGGATTGGTTAGATTCCAATTGTTAGCATTGTATCTGGAAATAATCTATAATTATATTCTGACAATGAGTATTATATTCCTATAACGTAGTCTCAGTTTCTAAACAGTAGTGTCATACTCTGACCCCTAACTTCTTGATTCGTGTCTTATCTTCCTAACTATCTAAGATTTCAGCTTCTTAATTAAAAGTCCATTTTTCTTAGGTTAGATTAACTGACTCTATTCTAAGAAACTTACACGATAGTCTTCATCATCACACCTATACAACATCAATGTCCTACCTGTAGTTGTATATGTACATCCCTTAGCCCAGGCCAATTAACCCTATTCTAGGAAACCCATCTCTATGATGATCATTCTCGATGTGTCTCTATGACATCTCTTGATCTACATTTCACTCCCAATTCATAGTTCTCACAGACTCTAACTGGCTAAACACGAATATCCCTTAGCCTCAGAACTCTGAACTCAGACCACAGACCTCATAATTAATACCGAGTGTCTCATAATCGCGTATAAAGGACTGTTAACATGCACGAAGAAGCGAATGACAGGTAATTCAGTTATCGAATCCTCTGAGTTCTATTTTCAGAACTCAAATCGGTGGAATAATATCTAACCAATTAACCTCGTCACAGCCACGTCGATTTTCTACCTCTAACTCGTCAGCAGACGAAAAATCCAGCTGTGTGCCTACCTCTATGCCCCCGCAAGTCGTGTGCGAGTACAAGCTAGCGTGGTCAACCTAGTGACCTGGTACATTGGACGCTATCAACGATGAACCAGCACAGGGACACCTACCCGACCTATACAGGACCCACCCCGCGTCAAAGCTCGCGTGGCAAGAGATCGACACGTGTACGATGTTGATAAGTTTAAATAATTATGGTTACTTCAACGATTGATTATTCCTAAATTTTATTTATTATTTATTATTGTCGCAAGAAAATTGTACAATATTATAGAATATTATAGAATACAATACATATATGCTGTTAAGACTGAAATATATGTATACACAAAATGTTCTGCAAGAATGACCCCTTCATGGAGGTTGAAGCTGCATTAATAATAAGAAAACGAATGCTTTTCTTCGCAAGAAAGTGATCGCGCGAAGATAATAAAATAATAGAAACGAATTTAAAGAGTTAACGTTCACTTTCGTTCGCAGAACAAACAGCGAGGAAAACCGGAGAAATTAAAAAGCGTTGTTCACGTTTTTACGCGAGTTTTCGCATAATTAATTGTTCGATCTCACGGGAGAAGTTCATGAGTGAAAACCGGAGTGGATGAAAATTCCCACAGGAGTGAAGAAAGAGCGAACCCTTCCCTTTCCCTATAAGGAAAATGCTTTCGTTAATTATGATTAATTTTCTATGAATGGCAACGCGTGAGCACAAGGAACGATATTACGTTGCAACACAATCGTTTGCTACACGTAATTGTTAACTCGTAACGAAGCATTTGCATTAAATATAAAGGAAACAAAAACGGATACCTAACGAGTAATGAAAATCATTCGCAAAATCAACGAAATCGTGAAAATCGAGGAAAAATTAATTAAATCTCGAGAAACGGTATATTTTAATTTATTTAGCAGCGTGAATTGTTTTCGACCGAGTTCATGCGAGGACTACGTGAAAATAATAATTATAATAACAGGAGGAATTGCGAAGTATAATAATGGTAATTTTGCGAAGTAGGTGAAACTGGAGCAGGTGTGAAAAACAAAGTTTTCTTTGAAGAAAATTACAACTCTCGTGTCACGAATAAATACCGTGCTCTATGGGGGCTTCAATAGATTATTATTTTAACAAGCTGCATTGTGGTATAAATTATTCTCCGGTACATGGGTGCCTGCAATCACTGTGGGAAGTTCAGTCATTTTAATTCAATCAAATTTATGTGCATCTTAATTATATAGCTGGTTAAGGAAGTATATACTAATTACGAGTATCGATATGAATGAATAATTCAGAGTTCACAGTCCAATAATTAATTTATCAAAATCGAAATACAAAAATTTGATTATTTCTGTATTTACGAAAATAAAATTGCTGATAAATAATTTTTCTGATATTCCTGGAATCGAGGAAAATATGATAACATGAAACGTCTATGTAGTAACCTAATCTTAATTATATCGTGAATTAAATAAGTATATACTAATTACGAGTATCGATAGGAATGAATAATTCAGAGTTAATGTCAAATAATTAATTTATCAAAAATTTGATTATTTCTGTATTTATGAAAATAAAATTGTGGATAAATAAATTTCCTGATAATCCTGGAATGGAAGGTAAAATATACATGATGAAAATGGATATAAAATAGAGAAATGTGCTCTTCGATAACATGAAACGTCTATGTGGTAACATGTCAATTGGTAATGATCATGTTCGTATTAGATACCAATTAATCTTCCTTTCAGTACACGTCAATTTCAAGAAGAGCATTAGTAATATCGCAACTGCCTGTTTGCCTAGCACACTGATCACTTAACATTGCTCCAAACATGGGGGCGAAAGTCAGTCGAAAGTATTCGAAGCACACTCCGTTGCGCAATTTTCGACAGAAGCTAATGCTTAAAATGTAGAGCTAACACACCAACAGCATTCTAATCGGCGTCCATCGTTACATATAAACACGTAAATATCCCCCAAATTTCAGTGTTTACAAAATTCGACCTCCATTCACACGTATAACAACATAACAACCATTCATTGAAGAATTTCAATCCTTCGTGGTTATGTCAAATATCTGTGTCAAACACTAGAAAATCATACTTCGATTTAATTACAATTGGATTGGTTAGATTCCAATTGTTAGCATTGTATCTGGAAATAATCTATAATTATATTCTGACAATGAGTATTATATTCCTATAACGTAGTCTCAGTTTCTAAACAGTAGTGTCATACTCTGACCCCTAACTTCTTGATTCGTGTCTTATCTTCCTAACTATCTAAGATTTCAGCTTCTTAATTAAAAGTCCATTTTTCTTAGGTTAGATTAACTGACTCTATTCTAAGAAACTTACACGATAGTCTTCATCATCACACCTATACAACATCAATGTCCTACCTGTAGTTGTATATGTACATCCCTTAGCCCAGGCCAATTAACCCTATTCTAGGAAACCCATCTCTATGATGATCATTCTCGATGTGTCTCTATGACATCTCTTGATCTACATTTCACTCCCAATTCATAGTTCTCACAGACTCTAACTGGCTAAACACGAATATCCCTTAGCCTCAGAACTCTGAACTCAGACCACAGACCTCATAATTAATACCGAGTGTCTCATAATCGCGTATAAAGGACTGTTAACATGCACGAAGAAGCGAATGACAGGTAATTCAGTTATCGAATCCTCTGAGTTCTATTTTCAGAACTCAAATCGGTGGAATAATATCTAACCAATTAACCTCGTCACAGCCACGTCGATTTTCTACCTCTAACTCGTCAGCAGACGAAAAATCCAGCTGTGTGCCTACCTCTATGCCCCCGCAAGTCGTGTGCGAGTACAAGCTAGCGTGGTCAACCTAGTGACCTGGTACATTGGACGCTATCAACGATGAACCAGCACAGGGACACCTACCCGACCTATACAGGACCCACCCCGCGTCAAAGCTCGCGTGGCAAGAGATCGACACGTGTACGATGTTGATATAGGAAGCAAAGAAAGTGGTTTTGTGTACATACCAAAGTTATAATCCTCATGGTGCACGCGTCGGAAACGAGGAGGGTACAGGTAGCCGGGAACGATCCTCCGAGAGTTTCACTGAGAGAGTGCAGTCGTATAGTACGGAGCTCGGTCCTTTATAACCTATACGAACGCTTTTGCTTATAGTGGGGGCTTCCACGGCTAGTAACCGCGTCCTCTTGGACACGGCGTGTAACAGCCGCAAATTAGATTCCCCAGAGGCCGGGCGACGGCATGGCCATTGCCAAACCAGAACGCCACGGGGCCTGACATTGCCAAATTGTATGGGAGTGCGTGAAACGTAACGTTGCATTATGTGAACGTGCGTGGACGCCTGCAGGAATATAGGTCGAGCTCGCACGCTGATCGAGAGAAGAGTTTTATAATCGCGAATCGATAATGATCTAGCCGGGAAGTGCTCTTTCGCGTAGGTCGCATTTCGATTCGCGGCTGACCCGATGACGCAAGGTGGAGCGATTTCGAGTAGGTTCTAAGGTGTAACGCGTTTTAGGTTAGCTTCCCATTTGTATGGGCTAGGTGACGACGTTGCGGAACGGATTATACGAGGATTCTTTTCCTCCACTCGAAATTTACGCGGCCAAGTCGAGTCTTTGTCTGATCCATGGGTGATATAACGTTAGCTTGTTAGGCTTATATTATTTGCTAATGACATGCCTATCTTTTCTGAGTAATTAAATGTTTCTAATGGGCAGGTTCTGGTGAGCGGTTTTTCGTTATGTGTGCAGCGTATTTATCTATCTTCGGTATTTTTATCTGTTGAGGTCTTAATTGATAAACTTATTTTTCAATGTAGTTTTCTAATTGCGATTCCCTGCTTGGTCTATCGATGTTGCGCATCGTGATCCTAGCTTGATTCGACTTTTAATTCTCTTCGTTTGCCGAGAATTTTGTGTTTTTCAGGTAAGGTGATAAATCACTGGATCTGCTAGAAAGTATGAAATAGTAATTTATGGGTGCACGTGGAACATCTTCTGACGTAATGGCTTATCTTTTCTTAGCTTTACATTCAAATGTTTCGGAATTCCTATGATGTACCATTAATGGAAATATTAACAAGGAATAAAAAGTTGCAATTTTGCAGAGTCTATAGTATAGTTAATTTTCAATCAAATACCACGTCACAGGATCCTCATCTCAATAATAATAATTAATAATTAATAACAATGATTAATACTAATACTAATAATAATTATTAGTAATAATTAGTCATCCTAGAATAATAATAATTAGTCATTAGTCATCGTATAATTATAACAGTAACAAGTTCTTAATCTATACATTTAATTTTAATTCCCATGTGTCATCGAATTGACATAATTAAATAATTGAAAACCATTAATGGAAATATTAATAAGGAATAACAAATTATAATTTTGTAGAGTCTATATTATAGTTAATTTTCAAATATCACGTCACAGGATTCTCATCTCAATAATAATAATTAATAATCTATAATTAATACTAATAATAATTAATAATTAATAATAATAATTAATAGTAATAACTAATCATTCTAGAATAATAATAATTAGTCATTAGCCACCGCACTATATGTAATAATTAACAATTAATAGTGATAATTAATAGTAATAATTAACAATTAATAATTAGTCATTCTAGAATAATAATAATGATAATCAATAGTAATAATTAACAATTAATAATAATAATTAATAATAGTAATTAATAGTAATAATCAGTC
This sequence comes from Eufriesea mexicana, assembly GCF_001483705.2. Taxonomy (NCBI): domain Eukaryota; kingdom Metazoa; phylum Arthropoda; class Insecta; order Hymenoptera; family Apidae; genus Eufriesea; species Eufriesea mexicana. The sequence continues at coordinate 136,290 of NW_016910988.1, forward strand.
ATCCTAGAATAATAATAATTAGTCCTCAGTCATAATGCAATCGTAACAGTAACAAGTTCTCGATCTATACATTTAATTCTAATTCCCATGTGTCATCAAATGGGCATAATAAAATAATTGAAAACAATCACACACTTTCCAATCCACTCTCCTATTGACCAAGTTTTAATTTCTATACCCAATTCCTTTCCTATTAAATAATTATATATTTAATTCCACTTATTCCTCCTTCAACCTCTACATTATTCATTCAATTACGATATTTGCGTGCCATAAAATTATTCGTCGAAATAATCGGAAAGTCAGCCACAAACGAGTCTCATCAATTACCAAGAAATTATTCATACACATCCTTTCATTGACGAATGTCCTCCATCCAACTAACGCATTTATCATCGCGATATTAACGCGATTGACAGAATAGTTATGGTAAAACGTTACCAGAAGCTTTCTCACGTGCTATAACTACAGAACCGTATCCTCCAATACATAAAACCATTACTCACGAATTTTCTCGAAAATAGGAAGCTTAGTATCCCTTCTCCTCCCTCATTGAAGAGGTTCCAGGTGTTAATTAATAGTGTTTTAATCGCGATGAACGCTCTCCATACGGTATTCCTATTGGAAGAAAGTGCCGGTGTGTATCGCGTGGTACAATCATCGACGATATCTAAAACGTCTTGAAAATGCTGCATCTTAATTTGGGAGAGTCGTAATTGATGTTTCTACTTCACACGCCGCGCGGAACACGCGCGCCATCTGAAACGTTCAGAGATCGGTCCGCGCTTTCGCTGATCCCGCCAACCGTATACCTCGAGGATTATTATTTATTATTATTCGTTATCAATCCGGTCGATTTATTCGTATTCGTGCACGCGATTTTGAAACACTTGGAACGTCCGAATATCGGTCGAAAATTGGCGTTAAATCGACTTTAAAGTGGTTAGGTGCGAAGTATTTTATCTTTGCTCTCAGCTCCAGCGAGTCGAGATCGAGATTGCATTCAGGCGCACGTGAAGAATCGTAAGTTAGTTTGAATTACGATAACTCCGTGTATGGATATTCTTCGATGCACGTGAGGATAATATGTAAATCGTCTTTTTATTATAGGTTATGTAGGAAGCGATGAATTTTGCGTCTAAACTCTCCAAAGGTATGGTTATTTGTCTGGTGATTTAACAGTTGATTAAAACACTAGATTCCAGATTAATGAATATCTGGTAATTTGAAATTACATATATGAAAATTCGTGCTTTAATTAGGAAATATCTGGGTACGTACATGAGGCCTGATTGAGGCAACTGAATTAGTACTTCGTTATTATATACATGCCTAAAGAGGTAATTAGAGGGAGATTTTATGTTGTAATTAACATACTCGCAGTGTTAAATAATGGAGAACTTGGCATGAAACTAAAAGAATTAGCTCATAATACACCAGAAGTATAATATTATTCAGGAACTATCGTGACTTGCATATTCCTTCTCATAATTGTGAATTCTAAAAATTATTGCAATCTCTCCTGTGTGCTTGGAAATTGAATCCTTAACTTTTGCATCGTTTTATACCTATGCTATGAATAGTTATACCTTATATCAAGTACCTCATTATAGAAACTGAAAGACATATCCATGTTGATATGTCATCGATATGTCAGGCCACATACCTAATTACACTCTCCAAAAACGTGGTATCAAGAACGTGTGAACAATTTGCGAATAAGTATATCCTCTCAAGATCTAGTCACAATGTATACCAATATTACTATTATAATGAGACAATTAATTAAAAGTCTGTCTGACTACATATACCATACATTTTCTCACACAATTGACATACTTCTGTTAACCTGTGTAAATTGCATTTGTTTTTGTATGGCAACTAGTCATACATTTTAATCTTCAGTCTAGAAACTGGGTGTCACTGACAGGTATTAGAAATGCCATACCTAAACACTGACTGGTACCCATGTACCATAATCCCCTACCAAATACCCAACTATATTTTCCAGAAAATGTAACACATTAGGGACGTGTGAAGGAATTTGCGAGTGACCTCATCTTTGCAATGATAGATTTCTGTCAAAATCTAGTCGGCACGTGTCCCCTATAACTGTCACAACAAGATACTGAATTAAAATCATGTTCTAAGAGCTAGATACAGTAGCCATGGGATACCTAGAAACTGGGTGTCACTGACAAGGTATTAGAAATACCATTTCTAGACACTGGCTAGTATCATAATCCTCCATCAAATATCCAACTATATTTTCCGAAAAATGTAACACTCCAGGGACGTGTGAAGAAATTTGCGAGTGACCCAATCTTTGTAATGACAGAATTCTGCCAAAATCTAGTCGTCACGTGACCCCTATAACTATCGCACCAAAATAGTCATTTAAAATCAGTACTACTTCTAGAGCCATCGAGTACCTAGAAAGTGGGTGTCAGTGACCAGGTATTAGAAATACTACTCCTTGACATTGACTAGTATCATAATCCCCTACTAAATACCCAACTATATTTTCCAGAAAATGTAACACACCAGGGACGTGTGGAGAAATTAGCAAGTGACCTCATCATCGCAATGACAGAATTCTGCCAAAATCTAGTCGTCCCGTGTCCCTATAACTGTGGTACCAATATTAAATTAAAATCAGTACTACTTCTAGAGCCATCGAATACCTAGAAACTGGATATCAGTGACCAGGTATTAGAAATACCATTCTTAGACACTGACTAGTATCATAATCCCCTACCAAAATATCCAACTATATTTTCCAGAAAATGTAACATACTAGAGACGTGTGAAGAAATTAGTAAGTAAACCTATCTTCGCAATGACAGAATTCTGCCAAAATCTAGTCGTCACGTGTCCCTATAACTATCGTGCCAAGCTAGTCAATTAAAATCAGTACCACTTCTAGAGGTAGGAATAGCAGCCATCGAATACTTAGAAGCTGGGTGTCACTAATGAGCTATTAGAAATGCTACTCCTAGACATAATCCCCTACCAAATACCCAACTATATTTTCCAGAAAATGTAACACACCAGGGACGTCTAAAGAAATTTGCGAGTGACCCCATCTTCGCATTGACAGAATTCTGCCAAAATCTAGTCGTCACGTGTCCCTTATAACTATCGCATCAAGCTACTGAATTAAAATCAGGTTCTAAGAGCTAGAAACAGTAGCCATCGGATACTCCCATAATGTAGAAAGCGAGTCTCACGAAACAGCCATGGAACTCCGTATTTCTTGACTACATTAGGTGGACTTTGAATGCAAAAGCTGGATGAAATGAATAACGCGAAGAACCTGCTTTATCGGTGATGATTTATACACGATCCCAGAGCCGGTTTCTCGGAAGAAAATGCACTTACCTACTTTCATTACTAGGATCAGTCGACGATCGAGCTCACTTTCGGTATCATCAATGGAGAGGCCAGGCGAATGGATGCACGGACGAGACTCGTTTACGTCGTCCTTCGCAGCAGGATTGCGATTTACCGTTCTAACGAGACTCGTCCCTAGCTGGGCTCAGTTCATTACCAATGTTACTACGAGTCGTGTATATTTTACGGAGCGGTTTCCACTGATGGGATCGTGTAGTCGTTGCGGCGATGTTAGGTAGAAACGGGAAATTCGTTGTAATTCATGCGGTAATTTGCATAGGATGTTGCTTTCATGAACGGGCATTTGTGAATGAAATGTAGGTGCTGTGGCCGGTTAGGAGTACAGTAAGATGTTTGGGAGAGATGAAGTATACTTCTTCTGTGTTTTGACAGCGATGATAGTAAAAGTTATGGCAGTATGTTTTATATGTTGATTTAATTTATGGTATAATTACTTCGATATACTAATAATATTTTTTTGTAATGCTAAATGTTATTAATATGGGAATATTATAGTAACACTATGGTTAATAATGGTATTATTTACGAAATTAATGATATTATAAACGTACAATATATTATAATTAAAATTAAAATTAAAATTAAAAGTTATGGTAGTATATTTTATTTTATATGTGGAATTTAATTTATGGTATTACTAATTTGATATATTAGTAATGCTTCTTGTGATACTAAATATTAATATAAAGCTACTATAATAATACTATGATTAATAATGGTATTATTTACGAAGCTAATGATATTATAAGTGTATAATATATTATAATTAAAATTAAAATCAAAAGTTATAGTAGTATATTTCATATGTGAAATTTAATTTATGGCATTATTGATTTGATATATTAATGATGCTTATTGTGATGCTAAATGTTATTAATATAGGACTATTATGATAATACTATGATTAACAAAAGGTATTATTTACGAAACTATTGATATTATAAAACCATATTATAATTAAAATTAAAATCAAAAGTTATGGTAGTATATTTTATATATAGAATTTAATTTATGCTATTATTAATTTGATATATTAGTAATGCTTATTGTGATAAGATAATGCTAAATGTTAATATAAAACTATCTAATAATACTATGATTAATAATTGTATTATTTATGAAACTAGTGATATTATAAATGTATATTATAATTAAAATTAATATGTGAAATAGTATAATTTAATTAGTACATTTGTTAAATTAATGATACCATATCATAGTTTAATGATTAAGCAATTTTTCAATAATTAGTATGTTATAATTTAGCTGTAATTCATATTACAATTTTCATTTATATCAATTAGTGCATGAGATTTAAAATATATCGAGTTAATTAACTTTAATTATTAATTAGTTTTATGTTTCATTTAATTTTATACTAGGTATTTTAGTTTATTTAGTTTACAGTATCCTTAGGTTTCCTCTTCTAGAGATTATCTTTTTACACAATTCCCAGCTACACGATTTTTTTAACACGTTTTACACACATTTTCACTTTTCCTTCTTTTTATGTGTTTTACTCATTTTTACTTCGTTTTTCTCACGCATTTTACTTACTTTCACATAGTTCCCAGAAAATGTCACGAAAATTCAATTATAAGAAAACGATATATATATATATTCCTTGTAATATAATAGAAAGTGATGATGAATAAAATATCAGTTTTTTTTTTTACATAAATAACTGATTCCTTTCATTTTATTCTTTTATTTAATAAAATCCTTTAAGCGAATAGATATATTTATATTCTTTTTTTTTTAATTATTTTTAGAATAGTTTTATACAATTTTTATTATTTTCTTTTGCATGCTATACATTCACCTAACTTTATATTTGTTTAGTATACCCCTACACAGGTGCGGATAATTAATATAATTAAACTACTTTTAAATTTCCTTTATTATCGAAAACTATATATATAATCTCCATATGTAAAATTTCATAAGAAAATTACTCCTCTCGTTACCATTTCTTTTCTCCGAGTTAAACATCAGGCAGAATTTCTAGTAATGAATCATTTTATATAACCCATACCCAGTGCTTAGGAATATTTTACATTATTCGCAGAAATGGTAAAATGAACACATAATCATCGATCAGTTACTTTTACCCGAGAAAGTAACGATAATTAATTACGAGCAATATAGTAAACTCCAAATAAACATATAATACTCGAATAATTAACATTTTTATCAATATTACCTCGAAATATACAAAATTGAACATTCTATTAAATAAACGATGTAATTTAAAAAAATTTTAATTAAATTAGAGACTACATAGAGACAAAGACAAAATAAGGATAACTAATTACGAGTAATACAGTAAACTCCAAATAAACATATAATACTCGAATAATTAACATTTTTGTCAATATTATCACGAAATATACAAAATTTAACATCCTATGAAATAAACGATAAAATTTAAAAAAATTTTAATTAAATTAGAGACTACATAGAGACAAAGACAAAATAAAGATAACTAATTACGAGTAATACAGTAAACTCCAAATAAACATATAATACTCGAATAATTAACATTTTTGTCAATATTATCACGAAATATACAAAATTTAACATCCTATGAAATAAACGATAAAATTTAAAAAAATTTTAATTAAATTAGAGACTACATAGAGACAAAGACAAAATAAAGATAACTAATTACGAGTAATACAGTAAACTCCAAATAAACATATAATACTCGAATAATTAACATTATTATCATTATTATCTCGAAATATACAAAATTGATGAAATAATCGATAAAATTTTAAAAAATTTTAATTAAATTAGAGACTACATAGAGACAAAGACAAAATAAAGATAATTAATTACAAGCAATATAGTAAACTCGAAATAAACATATAATACTCGAATAATTAACATTTTTACCAATATTATCTTGAAATATATCAAATTTAACATCCTACGAGATAAACGATACAATTAAAAAAATGTTAATCAAATTAGAGACTACATATTTCAAGTGTCGATGACATTTGACGAATAAAAATAAATAAATGTCATGTCCACTTCTTCATATCAATATTCGTGCAAACTGTTAGAGAAAAGGAACAAGCATGAGTACAGATATTAGTTTAATCACCTCGTCGACGTGCATATTATCCATACATAGGAATATTTTTTAACATGACGTCGAACCGATCCAACAGTTACTCGGCCGGCCGTCTTAGAACTTTCCAAGGGGAAAGTTCTTTTCACGAGACCGTTTTCGCGCTCGTGGCTGCAATAGTTCATTTACAATTTCATTTGATATCTTCGTTCCCTTATCTCGACCCGCGTCGCTGTTTCGCAGCATAAAATGTTTCCAGCGATCTTCTTCGACGCACGTAATTGCCTCCAAGATAGCGCAGTACTTTTGATACAACGTAAGTTAACCATTTGCACTAGACGACTTTTTCGTTACAGAAAAATAATAATTCGAAGACTTTCTATCATAGAGTCGACGATATTTTTAAAACGGTAAAGGAGAAATCATATGCAAATTAAGACAGAGAATTATTTTTCTTCGATATTCCACACATCGTTAGATAATTTTAAATTTGATATATTAACTAACGTCAATCTTTAGAATCTGATTAAATGGCGACTGAGAGTCACCTCTCGAGTGCAAAGGGTTAACTTTATCCACGTGAAATTTTACTTTACGTTTTTCAGTAAATTTCACGTGCCTCTGCTAAATTGAAATCGTTCTCTTTTTCGTCGGATTTCATTGCTGCTAAATTGGTGTTAATTAATATAATTTATTTTTTCGCAGTTGGTTGGAAAAAAGAACAATTACCGATAGCTTCTTCGCGTTGGTTTCGTTTAGCTTTGCTAATTCGCGTTCAGTAATATGCAATATCGTTTTATTGGAATGGCAACGAAGATTAGTGAAACTCAACTTCCAATTTAGGCCAAGGATCAGTAGATCATTAACAGTGGAAGCAACGAGTTGTAAAGGTGAACTTATATACAGTGTAAATAGATAGGCATGACTGGAATAAATATTTTTACATTAACAAAGTTGAATGTTAATTTTGTTAACTGTATTTCGATAAGTTTATACGAAGTATTTTCAATAAGTTAATAAATGAAGTAGTATTAGTATAGTAAAGTATATATAAAGTATAGTAATTAGTGTAGTAAAATATTCCTTCTTTTCAATGGTTTCCATTTTGAACACGATATCGCATTCTGTAAGCTTGTCTGAAGAAGAAAGCATGGAACATAATTGTCAATATAGTTTTCATTTCAATATATAGGATTTCACAGCCACGTAGTCATTACTCGCTTCTCTAGTCTCGACAGTGCCGTAGCTACGCGTAATCCTAGTACCAAGTGCAATGATATAATAATATAAATAAGTTTAAAGGGAGTGTTGAAAATTTAGAATACATAGGAAATATCTTAAACTTATTACTGACTTATATATAACCTATAATTAACTAATAACAAATTAATGACTAGTTTATAATTAATTTATAGCCAATATTTTAACTTTGGTGCGTAGCTCTTAGCTTGGTATCGTTTCCGATACCAATTACCAGGTCTCACCACGAGGAGGTGACTACGCATCGAGACCCGACATGCGCCCTAGTGGCGCAACCTACTGGCGCTATCCGTATCAAAGGTAGCCTAATCTAACTTGGAGCGAACGAAGTTAAAGCGAAGCTACTGACACTTTATTAAATATCGTGTCTTACAAAAGAGACGCGATTATTCGAAAGATCGACTAGCCTACGCGACGCACTCCCGTGTACAAGCAACTTATAAGAACAATCGCGTTATCGCGAGAACAATTATGTTCTGTTTGGTAGCGAGAGGGACAGAGAATTTATATATTTCGCTCCAAGTTAGGTGGCTTACCTGTGAACAGATAACGTGCACATGAGACTTAGTCTAGAAATCTATCTTATAAACACTTACAACTACTTAAGTATAAACACACGCATCCCACGTCGTCCAATGATGTCATAAAAAATCTGAAATACTGAAACAAAAAAGATTAATAATAAATTAGTACAACATAATAAATATGAAACAAATATAAACCATAATGATTAACTAAATGGAATAAACAATCCTAAGATGAGACATGAAGAACCCAACGATGAGACATAAACAACCCAACGATGAGACATTCGAATATTGTACGAAATATTCGAATTTTCAATTAGGGATAAATAGAAACGAAGAAAGATTGAAATCTGAAAAGAAAAAATAAATTTGACCTGAAAGAAAAATTATTATTAAATTATAGAAGAGGAAACTAATAAACCAACGATGAGACATGAAGAACCCAACGATGTGACATAAACAACCCAACGATGAGACATTCGAATATTATACGAAATATTCGAATGTCCAAATAAAAATAAATAGAAGCAAAGAAATAAAATCTGAAAGAAAAAAAAATAATTAATAGCTGCAAAAAGAAAAAATAATTAAAACCTGAAAAAAAATAATTAATATCTGAAAATAATAAAAAATTAAACCTGGAAGTAAAAATTATTATTAAATTGTTTAATGGGGTGGGATGAGGGTGGGGTGGCTAACCCCAACCTCATTTCGGACCCCCACCCCTCGCGCACTATGATATTTAGATGTTACACTTCCGAAGTCGAACCGACAAATGACTTTTACCTCGTCGCGTCGCCCTTTATATAGCCACCGATCGGCCGAGTCCCCCACTCCAATCCGAAATTTCTAAATTTCGATAATTTTATTAATTATTAATTTTCCACTCTCATAGCCAATAATTTATTAATTTTTCCACTTTTATTATAAATACACGGTGCGAGCAATTTGTTAATAACAATATTAATTTGTTATTAACAATATGTTTAATAATTTATAAACTTCTTTGCAAATTATAAGTACATCTTTATATACGTACGTTATAAGTACAAGCAATAACCGATAATTTATTAATTTTGTCACTTTTATTATTAATTTACATTATGGACAATTTGTTGTTAACAATATTAATTTTTTATTTTCTTATTTTATTCTCTTCTTATTTTCTAAATTTCTTAATTTCTTACAAACTTTTTGTAAATTATACGTACATTTTGACATACATTCGTTATTAGTTCAAGTAATAGCCTATATTTTATTAATTTTTCCACTTTTATTATATATTTACGTTGCGAACAATTTGTTATTAACAATCAGTGTAGTCATTTATAAATGTTGTTCAAAGTATGTGTACTTTTTGTCATAAGTACATTATAAGTTCCAGTAATAAAATAAATTATTACACGAAAAGTAAAAACATTAGAAAATTTATTCCTATCTTAAAAATTACATGGAAGTTTATTTTTAACTATTTTATATTAAAAACTCATATATTGAATAATGAAACTGCTTCAACTTACAATTGCTTTAAATAAATATCTTATAATTTTTGCGATTCGTCTAAAATAATACATTTACAGCATATACATATGATATATTCAAAAAATGAGATCTACGGTATCTACTAAAAATTGCAATATTGATTATTTCAATAACAAACTAAAATAAAATAAAGTATCTAAACCCATCTATCTCAAAAATCCAAAATCTAACAATCAAACTATTTTCACATTTCGAATAAATATCCTAATTTTAATTCAAATAAATACAAATGAAAATGCAATATGGATAATGTCAATAATAAATTAATACATAACAAAGTATACTAACCAATGCACAGCGAACCTAACATCATTTCGAAAGGAGGCATGCCGACCAGCTGGATTCCAATATCAGACACCAGCTCCGGGCACGCTGTCACTCATTGACGTGAAAATTCTTCGTCAGCAGGTCACGAAAGCTTGCATCAATCGATTTCAGCGATGACGATAAATTCAGTCAAAGTGGAAGGCAGGTAACTATGGCCTGCCTTCGATGTCGAAATCTGCGGGCGCATTTTGCGTGACTCGCTTAGACGATAATGATACGTCTCCTATCACCGCTCGATACAGTTTCTTCTCCCAACGAGCTAACGAGCGGCAATGCCTTCACGTAACATCATGGACAGCCAGTTTCGCGATTACCATTCGTCATTGTCAAAATTGCCAGCGCAATGACCGCTGGTACGCTCACAATCACCTGGAACGCGGAAGGAAGCCCTAACGTGATACCTCTGGGCTCTAACTTTCTATCAGCCAAAGTCACCGGGGCTAGGCTGGATATTGTTGTATGGGGTTACGCAAGCCGCGAATCTTCGTATGACGTTACACCTGTGCCACGAACGTGATGGCTGTAACCTCGTTGCAGGCTGAAGAAGGTCAATGCACATGGAGTAATGCTCACCTCGAACAGAGGTGCATCATGATACGATCGTTTGGCGCGGAGCCAGCTGTTTGGCCTGTAATCCCTCACGCCAAGCTCATACTAATTCCTCGATTCCTCGGTCATATGTCGAATTTTAGTCCAGCTTATGCATCCTTTCGATTGTGCATTTGTCAAGTGCATTAATATGTAATACTGATGGCGACGTTGCGTTTGTTGCAGGGTTTTGCAAGATGACTCGATGGGAGGAAGAGGGGTATGAAGGATATTGAAGAATGGTGAGATGGTCTTTTGGTATGATTGGTGAGTTATATTTTAGTAAATAAATAAATATATATACATCGAATTATAAATATAATATATTTTTTATAATATTTTGTATAATGTATTTAAATATAATATATTTATTGCATTTGTCAAGTGCATCAATATGTAATACTGATGGAGACATTACGTTTGTTACAGGGTTTTGCAAGGTGACTCGGTGGGAGGAAGAGGAAGAGGGGTGAGTTATATTTAAATAAATATATATATAAATAAATAAGTAATATTATATTTAAGTAAGTAAATAAATAAATATTGGTGAGCTATATTTAGGTAAATAAGTATGTAAAAATATATACACCAAATTATAATATATTTTTTTATAATATTATATATAATATATTTAAACATAATTACTTTTTATAATATTCTATATAATATATTTTTTATAATATTTTAAATAATATATTCTTTATAATATATTTATTATATTCGGTATGAAACAAAATTTTGAGATACATTTGAGAAAAAGAATTTGTATGGAAATAGTCTCAGGGTTTTGGATTTATTGTCAGATTTTCTTCGAATTTTCTTCGTATGTGCCTGTGATTAAGAGAGTGGTCTAAGTCACTTATATTTGCTCCTGAAATATTAAAAGCTTCGGTTTTTAAATACGTCATGAATTATAAAATTAATCGCGATGTAGCTGCAAACTCGATCTAACGATTCAATTTTTCACTGTTTTATAGAAAATAAATATATTTTATCGTAATATAAACAAATGCAACGCGAAATAAATAATAAAATCGTTCCTCTTAAATCGATGACTTAGACCACTTTCTTAATTATAGGCACATATATTCTCGACAGTTGCGTCTTATATTAGCTGCAGTATTATTTTTCTAGTCTAAATTCAACGTGTGCATTTCATTCGACGAAAGTGTGAGAGATAAGTGTCGGAATACTTTCATAAGTGATTGTATGTTTTAGAGGCTTATACTTATGTTTCCTTAAAGTTAAAGCTTGTTATGGCATGAAAATAGAAAGTAGAGTTAATTTTGAGCATAAATAAATGCACCGGAATTTATCATTATTTTTCTCTTACGAAACAAAATTCTTCATTTTAAAAAGTTTCGTAATACCGTGATAAAATTCAGGTAGAATCACTGGTTGATAGAATCAGAATATTCCTGAAGTACTATATCATATATCAGTATTTAACATACTTCGATGCATCAGTGTTTTAAAAAGGAATTTTAAGAATATTATAAAAATATCAAAATAACTTACGTTTAAATAACTTTTGCAAGATATTATAATGACTCAACTTGTTAAAAATTGACAATTAAATATCGTAGATTCACAGACGCGTGTGCCAAAACTGTCCAGGTTTCTGTAACAATTGCCGAACGACGTGTACACCACGTCGTTGGCGATTCTGTGACGAAAGCATTACGACGTGCGTGACACGTCTTTCCAGCTCAAGTGGTTAAAGCAGGTGTATATGTTCGGTGATTGCAAAAAGGAAAATTCTGTGACCAGTCATTTTGACTGGGTTGGCAGTTCTAGTGTTAAACCCGTCTGGAAGGTAAGGGCCTCCTCCTGGAAGGAGAAAACTCCCTCGACGCAAAGCTCAGGGGTAGAAGGGACACCTCCCTCCAGGTTAGGGTCACCCTCGGTTTATAATAGAGAAAGCTTGAGTTGGACGAGGCTACCTCACGTGGCCTGGACCCGACCTCCTATGACCCATCTGGCTGCCAGACTCTAACGAGTCCTCTAAATCTGACGAAGTGTTCCCTACAGTTACACTTCGACCATTGTATCCTAACAATGTCTAAAAATATCTTACATCAGTTTTATGAGTTTCGGGTTCGTGTTATTCTGTTCTTGTTGCTCTCTCAGTTTTGGTGCCTCAAATCCAATTTCCGCCATTCTACAATATAAGCAAATAACAAGCTGATGTTATTACAAAATATAGCCGAACTCTTTTTACCAAATTCTTTTTCCCAGAAAAATATCGTTGGATGGCGAGCGGTGAAGGACACTAACGATGTATTAAGAGTAGTAGCGAGGCTAATGGGGGTGCAGTTCTACTTCTAAGGGAGTGCATGGAAACGTTTGGGCGGCTTCTTGAAAAGCATAGTGAACGGCAGTATCGAGTCCGACTCGGGCATTTAGCACAAAAGAACAAACGATAGCGCGAAATCCTTTATTGGGATGTCTATGACCATGTCGAATGATAGAGAAGGAAAACCGGTGTATGAAAAGAGATAGTTTGGGCTTTAACACTTTCCGGCCGCTCATTTCTCGGCGCTGGTGAATTTCCCGCGGGTTATACTAGTTGCTGATGGTCATATTTACGCTATTCTTATTATTTAAAAAGGCACTAATATTTGAGACTAACGGCACAAGAATCTGCTTAAAGAATGTCGAGAAAAGAAAAAAAGAAGAGTTACAACAGAAGCATAGTGGAACATTGTGCCGCGCTGAACCAGAGTCACGTCTGCGTGACAGCGGCCGGCAAAGTGTTAAGTAAGGATACTGTTGCGGCCCTAGGACCGCAATGTCCCAGGTCAAGTGGAGGACTGCTTTATGTCCATATTGTAAGCGTCCTTTGACTTGTATATACTCAGCGTCACCTAAATCACCGCTTGGATAAACCGTGACAAGGACCGATATATAACCCTTTAAAATGTCAGGCACAAGGACCTAGATTGTTTAAACAACCACCACCACCGAAAGACGCTGAAACTAATACACATCCCCAATTTTATACCAACCAATCAGTAGACAGTCGAACCTTATAAAACCACAAGGCATTCACGAAAAGATTCTTCCTAAAAACTTCATCACGACTACACCATCGTCATCGAGACCCACCGATAACTCAGTGCAGGAGACTGTCTGCTACTAGAACTCTCTGCAGTTCAACAATAACTAGGCCTAACTCTATCGAGTCAGAGTAGGCCGCATCCCAGCAATATTGCATCGTAATGGGCCTTACAACCCCGTGAAACTCCCCGAGCGAGTTGCAGTGTTCGGGGCGCAACAGATACAAGGGCGTGAGGCAGTCAGAATTGAGAAAAATTGAGAAGTAGGCAGATTTGAATCGAGTTAGAAGACTGAATGTGTGTAGAGACATAATGAATAGAGGATCGTGTGAGAAACTTAGTGTAATATTTTAGTTAAATAGAACCTGTTTTGTTAGAAAAAGGGAGTTATTGTTTGTTCGACGCGCAGGTCTCTGTCTGCATAGCATTAATTTAGCCAAAAATTCTACTATATCAAATATAAGCAGAATGCTCTTGACTGGAGAGATTTCGAATTACGTCGAAAATTGTGTCAGACCATACGTAACGCGTAGCTCACAATGATATTCGCGAACAAACAGATGAATATTCATGGTTTCGAAAAAATACAATAGGCTCGTATTTTTCTTCGAAATCCTTTGAATACGCTCTTTCATCGAGTTAAACTCCGTGAATTACCGCGTATGCATATTTCTCGAGCTGTTCAGAGAATAACCGGTGTTGGGACATCGAGAGGAAATGTCGTTGTACCGTAGAAAACTGCTAAATCGCAACAAAAGGACGCGTCTGGGAACGTAGGAATTTCGGTGGCGTAGATCTTGCGGATAGAACGAAACTTCGCGTTGCTTTTGAGCTTGTCCGCGTGTGAGAAAGTGACTGCAAATTCTATTCTTCGACTTACGCGAATTTCACCATTTTACGATCGGGACGAGACAGCAACGAGTCGGGAGCCTTACTTTGCACCAGCGTAATCCCGGTTGCCGTCAATGCAGGCTTGGCGATCATGCAGATTGCAACTATATTCGCTAATGATCCGATGGTAACTAGTAAATTTATCATTGAAAGGATTAGGTTTTTCGATTAAATTATTATTCGCGTTTGTCTACAGCAGAATTTTCGAATTTGGCAAAATGACTAATTTCAGATATATTTTTAAAAATATCGAGGATTATTGAGATACTATATCATTCTAATAATAAATAGTTATTATTTAGGTTTATAATAGAAAATCAATCACAAGTTGGAGAAATTAAATTGCGAAACTATGCATATGCAACTTTAAATTAAAATAATTATTACAAACAAATTTTATGCCAAATGAAATATTTGCCATATGCATGCAAAACTACTCGTATTTAATCTTAAATTAAAATAATTATTGCGAACAAATTTTATATCCAATAAAATATTTGCTATATGCTTGCAAAACTACGCGTATAAAACTTTAAATTAAAATAATTATTGCACACAAATTTTATATTAAATAATATATCTGCTACATAGATACGAAATTCCGCGTATTTAACTTTAAATTTAAAAAATGATTACAAACAAATTTTATACTAAATAAAATATTTCCTATATGCATGCGAAATTACGCGTATTTAATTTTAAATTAAAATAATTATTACGAACAAATTTTATATCAAATAAAATATTATATTTGCTATATGCTTGCAAAACTACGCGTATAAAACTTTAAATTAAAATAATTATTACGAACAAATTTTATATCAAATAAAATATTATATTTGCTATATGCTTGCAAAACTACGCGTATAAAACTTTAAATTAAAATAATTATTACGAACAAATTTTATATCAAATAAAATATTATATTTGCTATATGCTTGCAAAACTACGCGTATAAAACTTTAAATTAAAATAATTATTACGAACAAATTTTATATCAAATAAAATATTATATTTGCTATATGCTTGCAAAACTACGCGTATAAAACTTTAAATTAAAATAATTATTACGAACAAATTTTATATCAAATAAAATATTATATTTGCTATATGCTTGCAAAACTACGCGTATTTAACTTTAAATTAAAATAATTATAACAAACAAATTTTATATCAAATAAAATATTATATTTGCTATATGCATGCGAAATTACGCGTATTTAACTTTAAATTAAAATAATTATTATAAACGAGTTATAGACTAAATGAAATATTTCCTATGCACATAATTTTGCAAAATAGGTACTTAAGCTTCTCCCACTTTTTTTGATCAAATAATTCTGTTTAAAAGAATATCCAGATATTTTTTTATCTATATACTAAACAAAATATTTCCTATATGCATGCGAAACCACGCGTATTTAACTTTAAATTAAAATAATTATTATAAACGAGTTATAGACTAAATGAAATATTTGCTATGCACATAATTTTATAAAACAGGTGCTTAAGCTTCCCCCACTTCTTTTGAAGAAATAATTCTATTTTAAAAAATATCCAGATATTTTTATCCATAATATATAGCAAGAATACTGGAGAAGAAAAGTGAAGCAATTGGTATAAATTTTCCGCGCTCCTATGATAATCGTCAGCCACGATTTAAGCATCGATACCTGGAACACGGTAAAAATGACTTACGCCACTTTCACAGTCGTTTTCACGTAATTGTCAGCGAACAGAATCGCTAGGTCCGTTTCGTATTTTAAAACGTGACGTAATCACACGGAACCATTGTTACACGTAGCCTAAGCAGACCGTGCGTCCTTTATGTCGAACAAACGTGAAGGTCGACGAAGAAATTTCGTAACTGAAATTCCAATGAGACGGAGTTCCGGCACAAACTTGATACAGTTCGAGCCTGCCTTCTGTTATTTTTATCAGTGAAGAAATAATCTGAAAGGTCGTTTGTTGCAACTGGTCAAGCGAGCTGTGTTGGCTACTGGAAAAACAGGAACAATTAGAAAGTCGGAGGATATATCGTGAATATATTTAACGTGATAGCTTGAAAACGTTTATTAATGTCTCTTTCGCCTTTATTATTATCCTCGTTATTATCATTAACAAAAATTCAAACGAAACGTTCACTTCCGAGTTGCGTAAACTATAATGAGAGTGGTGGGTGAAAATACTTGGGATTTTCGTTCGAAGAATTGCTCGAGCTGCGATTATGAAGAAGGTGTTGTGTTGGTCTCGCGATTTATTCCAATCTATCGTACCTTATAATAATCTAATTACAATACATTATAGTAAGCGTGCTGAATTTATTGTGCAGTCCCGCAAGACGCGAACTCGAAGACGCAGCTTGGCAAAGCGAGGCTGTCTCCTTGAAACGAAATTCTAACCGTGTGTGCTCGTGACGCGCGTGCAAGCTGCGTTCTCTAGGATTAAAACCAGCACGGAAGCCTACCGTGGGCCGTGGAATTTTTATTTACAACATTTTTACAACCTTACCACGACGCTAGCGATTTTGACATATTTTTCGCGATCGTGAAATGGAAACGAAAGAATCCTTGACCTCCCCTAGCCTAGAATACCCTAGACTAGAGTACCTACGCCAGAGTACCCCTATCCCAGATGCTCGCAAACGGATATATTCAGGAACAGAACGAAATAACCTTGATCGAGTTTAGATCCTTCCTTATTTCCACTCCACGTGCCATGAAACATGCTCGTCACATTCGAATCCAATGGCAAGAATGAACTCGTACCCTCATGGAGAAAGCGAAGATACGACTCGGTAGGCTGCCATGACAGCGAGTTGCTTATTACCGAAGGAAAGCTCGAGAACCTTTGCCCGAAACAGGAATCAAAGACCAGCGTACAATCCTCTTACCAGACTCTAGCTCTACTCTCGAGACTCTCGAAGCTTGCTTCGGTAATAATCGAAACGCGACCTACGAATCACAGTGTCGCCTATCCGGACAGATAGGCCACGCCGGGATCACGGCGAACCGGGGAGGCCGTCGAGGCATCGCGTCTTCAGACAATACAGACAGACCAAAACGCACGGGGACCACCCTGACGGACACGGGAGGGACTAGAGGACCTAGTAGTAACCGAAGCTGATGTCGTGCAACGGCGGTGCTACGCCCTGTGGCAGAGCGTAGTCCCTGGCTAACTGGTCCAGGATACCACCGCTCTGACTACGAGGCTGTGGCTGGGATCTGTGTTCCTGAACGGGAGCTGGACCAAATTGAGCTGGACCCTGATTGTACAACTGGGACGGAGGCACCGATTCGTCTGCGGACTGGAGGATGGGACTTTGTTTAGGGATTCCGTGCTGGGGACCAGCTGGCGTGAAGATAGGTGGTTTAGAGAGGCTGGACTGTCTAGGCGCTAACTGGGGCGTGTAGACAGCCTGGGTGTGACTCTGTGGCTGCTGATAAGCCGGCTGCTCGTACTGCAGCTGCTGCTGAAGGGGTGCTGGTCGCGGCGCAGGCGCAGGGGCAGCTCTGAGCGGTTGTCTGGCTGCTGGCTGCTGGTACTCTTCCTGGTAGCTCTGTGCTTGCAGAGCTTCCTTGCTGGTGGTCTCGTCTACCAGAGTCGGCGGCGCGACCGTGATACCCTCTCCAGCCGGTTGGAAGCCGTATTGATTCGCTCCGTACTCGACCACTCGTACCTTCCCAGTGTCGTCCACGAATCCGTACTTGCCCTTCACCTCTCCGGTCGGTAGTTTCGTTTCGATCTTGAAGGAGCCATCCGCGCCCTCGAAGCCGTACGTGTACGATCCGTCCTCGTTGTGCCTGTTGATCTGCTTGAGGATGGCGACTGGGGTGGGCTTGGGGGTGGTCGGTCCTGCCGATTGCCGGTTCGGCACTGCATCAGCGGCGTAGCTTCGAGGTGTCGGATGAGCCGGTCTCGGGGACTCGTAGGCTGAGTAATCGTCGACGTAGTTGGCACCCGGTTGCTGGTATTGCTGCGCCGATACCGAGAGTATCGCAGCTACCAATGAGAATACCTGGAGGAGCAAGTAAACAGCTGAGTTACTAGCATCAGGCAGTATGACGTAGTCAACAGTGCTGCTAATACGTAATTAATCCGTGTTAATCTCCCGTTCGTTTATTTCCCGTACACGCGACCTCGCGGTGCAGTTGTTAAATTATCAACGTCATTGCTCTCGATCGTGCCTTTCTAATCGATCTACCAGTGCCTCGTAGGTAGCTCGTAAAAATCGAGCTAAAAATATGGTGGCGCGTTCCGTCGTCGCTTTTTCTCGAAAAAATCGGTAAAAAACGGTTGGTACAGGTCCTAGGGCCCACGCACTCGTTTGCTATTGCTCGCTTTTGCTCGTGTCTCGCGTAATTTACGATTGCAGGGCAGAGAAGTGTGGAGCGAAGCGGAGGACTACGGAAACCACCATAAATTTAATCGCCATGCGGTCGGATATCGCGAGAGGTATCGCGTTGTTGTTAATCCGAGACTTCATAAACCGTAATTGTTCGCAGAAAGGTCCACGCGCAGCGATGCATGACCCTCCGAGTTACCAGAACCTTAACCGCCAGACGTGACTTTATTACACCACCGTCGAGTAGATAACCGCATTCGAAGGATACCGGATTCTTGACGGCGACAGTCGGTAAAAGTCTGGACGTGGAAGTCGCGCCAGGCGGCCTACGAGCGATAAACGCGAGTGCTCTGCCCGTAAACCAGAGGGGTCTAGCACCCCGCGAGGATGCAGACGGACGCAAAAGACGATCCTCGTAAATTACGCGCGCTGGAAAATCCTACGAGCCTCGTCACCGTTCCCATCTGGCCAACGCACTTCCTGTGCGGTTCTGCTCGAATGACCGCGAGCGAGAAACGCTGGAACTCGCAATCGCCACGAGCTCTGTCCGACATAACTCCAAAACGTGTTCCTGTTCGGCATAACTCGTTATATAATTCCTAGCGAGTAGGCGGCGATGTAAAACCGCTGGAATTAGGCTTTCGTAATTTTTCACCGCCAGCCGGGGGAAAAAGGATCGCGGGATACTTGTAAATCGCCGTAATAATCCTAATCGTAATCGCGCCTCGATCGCGTTGCCTTTACGAGCGTGTAACGACGTTCGACGAATCGCGCGGCGAATTACCAGCGAGCCGATTTCTCCGCGCTGGTTGCGTGGATCACACATAGGGGTCTGGATCGAGCGATTTGCCCGCGGTAACGTTTATTAGCCGCCATTACGAAACCGTGAAACAACGTGTCGACTCTACGACTATCCTCTACATCTATCAAACAGGGTTCCAGACGTCACCGAATTATCCCGACCGCTCTAACGAGTCAAGGTCCTACGAGCTCTCCAGCAACCGTGCACTAGGCAAATGCACAAATCACAAGCACAGTTCCGTCACGATGAAAAACGATCACATCACACGCGAGAATGGAAAATCGAGCCACGATCGATCGTGCCTGGTCGACAGCCAGGTGGACGATCGCGATCACGTCCCCGTGGCGATACACGAGGATACCGTATTTAGAGGAAACTCGGTGGAAATTCGTACTCGGAGGGCCTGGCAAATGGAGAACAATGACGATGATGACGCACTACGTGATACGTACCGTCGCGACGGTGTACATTGTGTTCCAGGTGGTTGTTGTGTTAGTGTGTGTGAATGTAAGTAGGCAGCGAGGCTAGAGTACCAGCGGTTGCTCGAACTGAGGCCCTCATATACCTTACTGGGGTCCCCCGTTCCTACCCCCCTCTTGCCCTCTACACTCCTGTTAGCTCTGGGGGACTTTCACTATCTATTCGACTCCTGTATATACGGCCGCCTTGTCTCGTTACAGCACCTTATATCCCCTAAATATTCCCCACCAGACTGGCCAGGTTTCTCGAGAATCTGGAAAATCGACCGGCAACTGGACCGGACTGGCCAACGACTTCGGAGTCGCGTATATTTAACGAACGAGACCAGGTTTCTTTGTCTGATCTTCTTCGCTCGATTTTCCAGGTGTTAACAGCACAGGATCTCGAAATCGGCGCGGATTTTTGCAAAATTTTAGCGATTTATTCCTCGGTCATTGATCGTGGGCCTAGAACTGCAGGAGGCAAACGGTTGCGAAACGCGTTTGTGATACTTTTTCGAGCTGTTCTTGATTTCAGAGTCGGCGTTGCCGGGTTCGCGTTGATTGCGCAATTGATTAAGGCCTGTAATTATTCGGCGCGTCGGTGTTGAGCGGGTAACAGGCTAGGATTGTTCAGGCGTCTAGGGTCTTTGATAGGGAGAACGGACGCAATTTGTCCCAGTGTCCTCTTATGTTACCGTTGCAGCAACTCGTACACGGGACACGTTGCCCGGCAGGTTGTTCTGGTTTCTCGTCACTCTTGAAAATCATTCTTAAGTTCTCGATTCGACTATCGATCCAGCCGCTGATGCATTTTTATTGTCTGTCTAAAACCTTTCACTGTGTACCTGATTCTTGCACGTTCGGTCACCATATGCGGCTCATTATCGGCCTCCGAGCTTCGGATTTTAGCGTTTAGAATACGTCCACGTGTCTCTCGTGATTTCTTCTCCCCTCATTCCCGTCTCGCCTAATTCGCGATTCCGCGAAAAAGCGGAATTTCAGAAACCACCGCGTGGTGATCCAATTGCGAAATTCGTTAACTTCTTCCAGCCTTCCAGGTCTTCGTGGAACAACGTTTTATAGAATTTTTGTTTCATTATGTAAGTTTATATGCTATATCGGGATACCTTTTGTGGTCAACCTGTAAAGGTAAAAACGTGTATAAAATCTCGGTCATTTAGGGCAGGGAAGTAGCATGGTATCCGAGTGAAGTGTTCGTATATTGCAGTTGGATGAAGTAATATTAGCTTTGTAAATATTAAATATTCCATTATAGTAATAAAATTGCGAGTACTATGAGCTTGGAGAAAAGGAATAAAGGTTTCATTTTCTCGCGAAAAATTCATTTTTGCATCGTTACATAAAGACTGTTACGATATCAGCAGCCTTCTCTTAAATCGGTATTACGTAACCTGTTTAAAAATTCGATAAAAATTTTTCTGGAAATTTGTAATAAATTTTTCGAATGCATCGATACTTTCGTTTCTGATGAGTTTCGTGTAATGATAGGTGAATTACGATTACAAGTGGTAGTTAGCAAATTTCTCGGTCTTATTGTTTATCGTGATACGTAATACGTAATTAATTATGATAGGAATTGAGTAATACGATCGTGTTGCAGTTTGAAATATTTTAAGGATTCCATCTGATGTTAAGAATAATACAGAAACGATACCTTAAACGCGAAGTTGTTCAGCTGCGAGTTTCTAAGGTGAAATTATTATGTAAAAGTGGCGATGTAGATATCGAGGTCACGCTACAGAAATTATACATATAGCGGTTGAATGAAATAATTTAACGAATGCACTTTTACCACGAGTTACCGGTATCGAAATTTATTCTAGATTCTGTTCTCTCCGCGATTTATCGGATATAGGTGAAAAATTCTGTAATTTTCACCTGGAAACTGTGTCCACGTGCGTAAGGGTCCACTTACTGAACGGGTTCTACAATTCCAGTTGCATGTGTGCTGTGATATTAATTTATACGGAGGTAGGACGAAATAGAGAAAAGGAAAGGAGAAACGAGCGAATAAGCGTGTAAGTAGTCGATGAATTAGTATGAGAAAATTTTTGCAACCCTGCTTCTTGATTAACAGAATTTGAGAAAACTTGACTAGCAATTAAAAGCTACAAGTTTTATCTAATTTTATTTGCTGGAGAATAATTTTGGGATCAAAATAAAAATTCTAGGCTCGAGAGCTTTGTTTCAAAATTATAAATTATAATTACAAATTAAAAATTATAATTTTAGGTTGGAAATTCGATAATTTGAATTTTAGAATCGGGATTTTCAATTTCAAATTTAAGTTTTTAATTTAAAATTCTAATATTTAATCTTGTATTTAAAGAATACTAAGGATTTTCAAATTTAAGTTAGCAATTCAAAATTCTGATATTAAATCTCATATTCAAAATACTAAGGTTCTTCAAATTTAAATTTTTAATTCAAAATTCTAATATTAAATCTCATATTTAAAATACTAAGGATTTCCAAATTTAAGTTTTTAATTAAAAATTCTAATAATAAATCTCATATTTAAAGTACTAATTCTATAAATTGAATTCTAAATTTTAATTTCAATTTGAAATTCAAAACTCATAATTTTCCAGTTTAAATGCTAAAAAGAGATAGAATCTTATCCTTGTTTCGCAAAAGGAAAAAGAATAGAATTAAATCCTATTTGTAAAAAAATTCATTATTCTAATATAATTCGTTTAAAAATTTTTATTCGTTTTTTTACAAAATTTTTATGCTAGGAATATCTCATAATGTTAATTAATCGGTTTTCATATATTTTTAATTGGTATGACGAATAAATAGCTCAACGACAAACAGATTTCCTTTTTATTTCATATTTTTATTTAATATTACAAAAATGAAATTAGAAAATAAGAAAAGATAAGAAAATATGTAGGAGTAAATCTCTCTTACCTTATGTTCGCGTGCAATTAGTTAGAGTTCGCAATTGTTTAACCTTCAGCTTCGACTAAATGAAAAAAATTTCAAAGTTCAAGTGTCATTCATGCATTACCGTTACCAGCAACGTTGCCTAGTGTGTTGTCACCTTACAGTTAACTGATAACGATCCTTTCCGCAGAGAAATCTTGCAGTTAGTTACTAGAAATCTCTAGAAACCGAAAAAGCAGTATTCAATTCCAATAAATATTAAATTATACAATTTTATTTATCGTTAAAATTATTTTATATTAATTAAAGAGCTAGTAATTAAACAAGTGTTAAAGTACAAAATTTAATATGATTTCTTAAGACAGTAATTACAAAAATTAATTTTAAATAATATAGCAAATTTTAATTTTTTTTCGAAAAATTAAATAAGTCTAAGTTAAATAAAATTTAATCGAAATGCTATATTTTGTTTATTAATTATTGTTACTTATTTAATATTGAAAATTAAAGACAGTTTTAATTTTTTGTATAATTTAGAAGAGAATAACTTTAAAGTAAAATTTGGTCGAGCTATTTTCATTCTTCTATTAATTATTTTTATTTATTCAATTCCATGACTGATGGAAAATTTTAATTTCTCGTGGAATTTGAATAATGATACCATCACAATGAAATTTGGTGGAAATATTCTATTTCATTTTTTATTATTGTTATTATTTATTTATTAAGTATTCGCTTTGTATTTATTTTGCATGACAATTTTATTTTCAAGTTTACTTCGTAGATTTCACCAAAAATAAATAAGAAACTGCGACTGATCGTAGACCAGACATACATTTATGGAGTGAAATGAGACAGAATAAGCTAACCAGCACGCGCTTAATCTCGAATTACAGCACTGTAACATTACTTTCGATCTCGTAAGAATAATCACGCAATTAAGTGAGTTCGTGTAATTAATTTCATGGTTAAAGTGACTTTTCGTCATAGCATCACGCGTTGCTTCTCTTTTAATAATAGCTAATAAAGACTAGAAAGAAATTGCTTAATAGATGGCTTAACTATTGGCTATCGATCTAGTCTACTGTCACTTATGGTTACTATCATAAATACTATCATTAATTATTCATGTACTACATTTAATTTCTTTAAGTAAAAGGGAATATGAAATGATGGAAAGTACTATGTATAATTATTTTGACCTCTGATATGGAACTATAATTGTATTATGTATATCTCCATTAATAATTATAATTAAAAAAAAATGTAAGTAAATTCAAATTTATGCAAAAAGCATAAACTAGATGATCTTTCCTATTATTATAATTACTTAAGTAGTCAAACTAGATAAAAGACTAAAGCTGCTAGGAGTAAAATTAATATATAATAGAATTTTATTGAAATACAAATTTTAATTGTATATATATAATTATTTTTATAACACTTTAATTATTATTATTTAATTATACAGTATTTAAATATACATTAGCAATTGGTAGGTTTTGTGCTAGGATTCTATAAATTATAAAGTCTAATATACGTTATTATGATAGTGTAATTAACATTTATTATTAATTTGGATAATTTTCCTAATACAAATTTTTGTACAATTACAAAAGTAATATAAAATCTAACAGAGATTAGTAGTACTATATTCCCAACCAATATTCCTATTAATTTTAATAACACCCTTAACATGTCAAATTTAAAAATTATGGCTATACCTCTTATCAGTTTTAATAATTTTTTAAATGTGACAAATTTTTGAAATACTGCAAATGTCACAAAACCTAACAATCATTATCATGACTATGTTCTAATCAATGTCTTTACCAATTTCAACAACATCCTTAAATTGCCAAATTTAGAAAATATTATACAGTTACAACACTGTAATCAATATCTTCATCCAATTTTAATAATTTCTTTAATTTATCAAATTTTTAAATCACGTCCACTGCAATATACAAAAATATCATAAAAGTCACATATAATGTAACAAACATTGCAGTGTTATATTGCAATGAATATTTTCTACCAATTTTAGTAACACCCCTAATTTATCAAATTTTTTAATTCGAGAAGAAGCATCCATCAATTCACACATTAGTTGTAATTAACTTTTGCCCCAATGATTGATGAGAAATATATCAAAATTCACATGCTATTTTAGATTAACACGTTAAGAAAAATGTAAATAATTGTAATGATGCAATTAGGAGAATTTTATGATTGGACATTACAAAACAAAAAATTACTGTATTAAAATAAATATTGTCTACTAATTTAAATAACATCCCTAACTTGTCAAATTTTTTGATTTAAGATGAAACATCCATCAATTCACACATTAGTTCAAACTAATTTTTGCCCCAATATTTGACGAGAAATATATCAAAATTCACATACTATTTTAAGCTAACACGTTAAGAAAAATGTAAATAATTGTAATGAAGCAATTAGGAGTATTTAATAATTGAACATTACAAAATAAAAAATTACTATATTACAATAAATATTTTCTATTAATTTAAATAATAATCCTCGTTTGCCAAATTTTCAAAACGTCCCTCATACTTTCGGTTAAAAGAATATTGAACAGAAACATGTTGAATATTTCAACTTAACCTAACCTAACCTAACCTAACCTAACGTAATTTATCAAATTTTTAAGCATTCCTCATCCTTTCTGTTCCAAAAGCATCGAACAAAGACAGCATACGCGTGTTACACCGAAATCATTGCATTCCACGTTCATTAAAAATCAGTTATTCCTGGAATTCCGTGGAAAATGCCGTCGCAGATGGCGCCACGATCGGGCTTCGATTGCGATCGCTTGTCACCTTGAAACTGACCGAACGCAAGGCTGAATCGCGATTCGGTAAAACGGAGCACAGGCCATTGAAAACGTGCCTGATACCCGACGTTTTCACTTGACTTTTGCGAAACCGACCGCCTTGGTTTCTGCCGTAAAATTAGCGGTCGATCGGCGTTTTGCAACTTTCTATTGGCACGCTGCTCGTTAGATCCGCGGCTGATCGATATATTTTGTACACCCGACGATTCACTTCCGTGATTTCTCTCGCACGCGTAATTTCCAGTTAAATCTCCGATTAAACCTTCGGTGTTTATGCACGGAATGAAAATTAATTCGTTTATAGCCATTCCTAGAAAGTACTGCGAAATTGCGAATCTCTGTATGTAATTCTATCTGCACGCGAACAATTATGCTAATTCGCGAATACTACGCTCGTTGCCGCGTGACGAATACTAGATGAATTATAATTATTTTTATCGCTTGTTTTTATTGTGGTATTTACTTTTAATTTCCTTTTCTCCTGGTGTAGATTTAACACTAGAATTGGCAACCTATATCGAATTTTATGGAATTTTATTGAATATGGATATATAGATAATATATTAACAACTACTTATATCCGATATGCATCATCATTGGCTTCCAAACTTACTTTAGAAAAGAAATCATAATCATTGCACAGAGAAAATATCGAAGAATTAATTCCACGAATATTAGACGAAAAATCCCAAAAGCACGTGGTCAAATTGATAACGTTGAATCTGGAATTTTCAATCAAAATTGCAATATTTAATTCAGAATTTTTGACACTAGACAGATTTAATTTATGCCTTGCAAATAATTCTTGCCATATTCGCATCAGAAGGCCACCTAACTTTAGAAAAGAAATCATAATCATTGCACAGAGAAAATATCGAAGAATTAATTTCCCGAATATTAGACGAAAAATCCCAAAAGCACGTGGTCAAATTGATAAAGTTGAATCTGGAATTTTCAATCAAAATTGCAACATTTAATTCAGAATTTTTGACACTAGACAGATTTAATTTATGCCTCGCAAACAATTCTTGCCATATTCGCATCAGAAGGCCACCTGACTTTAGAAAAGAAATCATAATCATTGCACAGAGAAAATATCGAAGAATTAATTTCCCGAATATTAGACGAAAAATCCCAAAAGCACGTGGTCAAATTGATAAAGTTGAATCTGGAATTTTCAATCAAAATTGCAACATTTAATTCAGAATTTTTGACACTAGACAGATTTAATTTATGCCTCGCAAACAATTCTTGCCATATTCGCATCAGAAGGCCACCTGACTTTAGAAAAGAAATCATAATCATTGCACAGAGAAAATATCGAAGAATTAATTTCCCGAATATATTCATTGGCTTCCAAACTGACTTTAGAAAAGAAATCATAATCATTGCACAGAGAAAATATCCAAGAATTAATTTCCCGAATATTAGACGAAAAATCCCAAAAGCACGTGGTCAAATTGATAACGTTGAATCTGGAATTTTTAATCAAAATTGCAACATCGAATTTGGAATTTTTGTCACAAAACAGACTTAATTTATACTTCACAAATAATTCTTGCGATATTCGCATGAGAAGGCCACCACAAGACCCTAAACACGCGATTCCTCGACGTTTTCCTAATTTGCTGTTATATACAATCATCGTTCCTCGACAATGATCGACCTCGATCTCGACTCTCACGCAAGACTCCATGATCCATCCACATCTCGTGTATCAATTATAGCGAAGTACAGAGATATGATCGAGGGAGGTGTAACTGACCAGCGCGTCCCTTCTCTCGGCTCATAATAGAACGAGCCTGAAGAACGCGTCTTCAAGGCTCGTGGAAGGAGCCCATCTGCAAATAGAAGCTAAGGACTCTGAGCGGGCGTGCACCTGGTGATTAAGAATCGCGATAATTGGCCGCCAACGACCCAGATCGTTCGTTCTCGCGACTTCATTTTGCCGATGACCTGTCTGTGCTCTCAATGCCAGCCGGTGAAAGGGAGATCGGCCGGTCAATTTCGTGTGTCCATCGAGAAACGAGCAAGTGCGCTGATCCTGCTCGGCCTCTTTCGAGCTGGCTGAATCGTGCCAGCTGATTTCCTCGAGCTGGCGCCGTCCGGATTGCGCCTTCGCGTTTTGCGCATTGTTTTAACAATGAACCTACCACGACCCGTTAAATCACCGGTAGATGAAAAAATAAAAGGAGATCTGCAAAGAAAAAAGAACAAATTTGAGAGAGAAAATGTCGAAGAATTAATTTTATACATATTAAACAAAAAATAGCGGAAGCACGTGAGCAAATTGACAATGTTGACTTTTAAATTTTTAATCAAAATCACAACATTGCATTCGGAATTTTTAATGAAAATTAGGACATTGAATCCGGAATTTTTGATGAAGAATACAACGTTAAATCCGGGATTTGTAATCAAAATTACGACATTGAATTCGGAATTTTTAATGAAAATTAGGACGTTGAATCCGAAATTTTTATTCAAAGATACAACGTCGAAATTGGAATTTTTAATTAAAAATACAACGTTGAATCCGGAATTTCTAATAATAATTTATAATTTATATACACCTAGGAAATTATTATTAAATTATATACAACTGGCGAAAATTTGGGAACCACAGTGTGTTTTATAGAACATAAAAGTTAAGAAACATGGAAAGTAATCTGATAAGAATTTTGTTAACCAAAAGATATTGGTGTCCATTTCTATCCACAATCTAAACCCTTGCAGGCTACGCCATAAATTTCCTACGTCCATTTCAAAACCATGGGTTATTTCTATATGTAACAAATTTCCGTTGAAATGGCGGAAGGTTGAATCGCCTGATACGCGGGTTAGGGTCGTGGCCGGGGTCGTGGCCGGGGTCGTAACCGGGTCGGGCAGGGGTCGCAACTGGGTCGGGTAGGGTTCGTAATGGGGTCGGGGTCGTAATCGGCTAGGGGCCGTAACCGAGTCGGGTCGGGGTCGGGGTCGGGGTCGTAGTTTGTCAGGGTAGGGGTCGTAATGGGGTCGGGG
>NW_016910988.1:165915-171722 GCF_001483705.2 Eufriesea mexicana
TCATCTAATATATATTAATTATCATACATATTTATTTAATTTCATTTTATATTTTATTTTATTTTATTTTATTTTATTTTATTTTATTTTCTGAGAATTGTCCCATTGATAAATCTCCCATTGCACAATAGCATTATACTTTTTAATCGAACCGTGTAGAATCGAGTCAGCGCTTGCAGTAGTCGAGTCAGCGTTGTTTAACATTTCAAAGGAATACTGCAGCGATTTTTCTCAGCTGGTCCAAGTCGATCTTGTTTTCACTACCATTCTTCTCAGCAGACAGCCTTCTCTAATTGACCATACTCTACTTTCTATTTCTATGTAACAATTCCAAACGTTGTTACATCTACGTGCAAGCAACAACGTGGTCACATTAGTCCGACCAAAATTGGAAGTATTATTGCAATAACGTGATTAATCGGCGCTGCACGAGTGATTGAGAAATTCTTTTCTTGTCTCGCGTTACATTTTTTGCACCTCGATAATAGCGATTGTCAGGATCAATGAATTACAGTAATTATAAATTTATTGTTTCCCATCGAGGTAGACATTCGATACGCTTTTTCTCAAAATTAAGATTTCTCTTTGTAAATATAAAAATGAGTAAATTTCACGGCCTAGGAACTGAGAAATATAGTATTTAATATATTTTATTGTTAAAAATATCGTAGCAAATATCGTCAATAATTATTAAAGGTATCGAAGTAAACATGAATTTAATGACGTGTAATTGGAGATAATATATCATACGATATTTGCTATATCTTACCTCTTATGATATTTACAGCATTATTATTAAAAATATTTATTTCTTGTAATTAATAAAATAACTTAATAAAATACTTCTAATGTTAATATATTAAATTATTACACATTAATTACTCGAAGCCAGGAAAAATATTTGTTACCTTATAATTACTCGTGTTGTCAATTAGTGGAATTAATGATAAGCATAAGGGAAAGAATATTGCATTTTGTATTAGGTATTTTCTATCAGACTTCTCTCCAAAAAGAAGTATATTATTAAGCTATGCAAGGAATCTTATCACGTTGTACCTGTTCAGAATTTTAATAGGATCTAAACTCATAGTTCAACCAGTCTGGTAGTGGAAAGTAAAACAATTACAAAAACTACACTATTCGGAGACAACTTTCATAAAAGGTTTCAAAGAAATTACTAAACCTATTAATAGATGCAAGAAAAACCCCTCAAAAAATTGTAGTCGTGTCTATATACTAGTTTAATTATGCATACCAACCTATATTAGACCTATATTTTATTTATAATATATCTGGTGCATGTATCCCATCAGATCATATTAAATCCATTGCATTTATTGTACATTTAAATTAACATATAAATAGGATTTGTTTTATCGTCTGTTCGATTAAACTTACTGTACTTCATAGGAAAAGCATTAATACATCTATTCAAATAATTTGCAATGTATAATTATCTCCAATTAATTACCATATTCCACTTCAAGTAGCTTTCACTTCAAAGTGTACGAGGCACAGGTAATCACAAACTTTCATAAACTACTCCTTTGTAATAAATTATTAAAACAATTTTTAAACACCTTACCTAAAACCTCAATCGAACTCACTATAATAAGGAAGTAAAGTATGCAAAATCCCTGAAAAATAATGGTATCAACGAACAGGAGGTGACTCTACACGCAAAATTAGCTCGCAAAGGAAGAATAACATTTTCCTATTTAATGCTTCGTTTTCGAAAAAATTAACCCTTTGCACTCGAGAAGTGATCTACAGTCACCATTAGATAAAATTTGGAAGATTGATATCAATTAATATATCAAATTTAAGATAAGATAAAAATAAGATAAAATTTAAGATAAGATATGCAAATAATTCTACGTTTTAATTATTACTCGACTTCTTATTTACTGCTGAACAAAATATCGTCAGCTTCAGGTCAGAAAATTTTTCAACTACTCTTCGTTAGTCAAAAAATCGATGAGTGCAAAGGGTTAAATTTCAAAATGAATAGAGTACGTGGCCAATCAGAAAATTTTTCAACTACTCTATCGTTAGTCAAAAAATCGATGAGTGCAAAGGGTTAAATTTCAAAATGAATAGAGTACGTGGCCAGGGGGCCTACACATAAAATAGGACCCCTAACAAGGGATCATATTTAAATGGCACACGCCAATTTTGATGAAATTTGTGTGAAATACAGTTCTCAGATACAGTTCTCTTATTCCAATACATCCATTCGGTGCAACAAAAGAGTCTTCGTGAACGAACATGCCAAGGATCTCTGAGGCTTTGCCCTGTTATGAAACAGAGTGATAACAGAGCTCTGTTCTCACGTGAATCCACGCACCAGTCGGATAGATTATTTCTACGACATGAGAAACGTCCATGAACGTACTGTCCTATCTTCACCGCCGAACAATCGCGGCTCGTTATTTATGGAAGGCCGTAGTATGTGAATTCTTAATCACGCGAATAAATCCGATAGCGTTCCTCTTTATGACAATGCGTGTGGTACACTTGTTTCCATTTTTCAGTCTCTCACGTCCCGGGTTTCACGGACATCTTGATGCACGGCAGCCGTGCGAAAATATTCGCGTAATTAAACGGGAGGAATAGCGGACACGTGCGAAAATATGATTCGTATCGATACGTTGAATGAGGTAAAATTACTCCAGCAGGAGTTTCGATTTCTCGAATCGATCGGTTAGTCTGTAATTGAAGACTATCACGGTGGAAATGATATTTCTTATTTCTTTCCTTCCGTTTTTTTCATCGATTATGGCTAATTGATATCGCTCTTTACGGACAGCTATTAATTATGCTAATTGTCGAGTATAAATGGACGGAAGTGTCGATTAGTATGCCTGGTGGTTGTATTATTTTAATATTCCTCGGTTTCTTGCGTTTAGTGCCTTTTCCATGTGTAGCGTTATCTGTTGTGTAATAGTGTTATGGAAGCTTCGAACGATGACAGTAGGATTATTGATAGTTGAGGGAATTTAAATCGTTTGAATGAATATATGTGACTTTTGAAATTGAAATTTTACCATTTGAATTTTTTCCAGCTTTTAGATTTGGATTTTAGAGTTAGAATTTTTATTTTACCTGATTATGTGATTAATTTGGGTTTTAATTTATTAATTTTATTTTATTAATCCTAATTAATTAGTTCCTTAAATTGCTAATTCATTATTAAATCTCTTTTCCTAGAAATTATCTGTTTTCAGAAAATCGAAAGTATGCATCAGTAAATTTATGGATTCATTTTCTGTTTGGAACTTTTAAAGGTTTATGCTGGTTAACTTATTTATTACAAAAATATTTTATTCGTTAATTCTAAAAAATGAAAAGGTCCAAGAAATTCGTTTAATATTATGCTTTATACTGATTAAATAATTTATAATAAAAGTACACAATAAATTATATATAATATTATACTAATATGTTCTATACATAGATATATATAGAAATGTTCATAAATTTCACTAAATTTTATGTATAAATATTATATTATTCAAATTTATGAATATTTCTATGTATAGCTATGTATAGAACAAAATAGTATAATAATTATATTAGTACAAGAAGATGTACTAAGATGTTAATAAGAAACATATAATATATAATACATAATAAACATATATCTAAAACTATATAAAACTATGTTATATTATATAAAACATAACAATTATGTTTTATATATTAATTGTACTATTACTATATAGTATAATCTATATATTACTCTAATACTCTATATATTAGTATAATCTATATATTATTTCTAGTGTAATCTATCAATTTTATATAATTTCCATAGCTTTATACGATTATATAAAATGTACAATAAAATATATTAAACCAAATCACCATTCTGACCCCTTTTGGCCCCTTAAACCGCACCCCCAATTAAACAAAAATTATCACACATATAACGATCCTATATAACATTCCAGAAAATCATAAAAAATAATAAACATGTATCTAGAACTATATAAAACTATATTATATTATATAAAAACATAACAATTATGTTTTATATATTAATTATACTATTACTAGTATAATCTATCCATTTCATATAATTTCCATAGTTTTATACAATTATATAAAATGTACAATAAAATATAGCAAACCAAACCACCCTTCCGACCCTTTAACCCCCTAAACCACACCCCCACCTAAACAAAAATTATCACACATATAACTATCCTATATAACATTCCAGAAAATCATAATAAATAATAAACATGTATCTAGAACTATATAAAACTATATTATATTATATAAAAACATAACAATTATGTTTTATATATTAATTATACTATTACTAGTATAATCTATCCATTTCATATAATTTCCATAGTTTTATACAATTATATAAAATGTACAATAAAATATATCAAACGAAACCACCCTTCCGACCCTTTAACCCCCTAAGCCACATTCCCACCTAAACAAAAATTATCACACATAATAATTCTATATAACGTTCCAAAAAATCGATAAATTTTACAAAATACAAGGACACAAATATAAACTTCACCCAAATAGTAATCTAATACCACAGAACCACGTCGAAAGTACCTTCCAATATTAAAAAGAGCCCAAACTATACCATCAACTCTAAAAATTAAATCTCTCCCCAATAATCACGCTGTCGATGCAAAATTAAACTCCAAGAAGACAAAGAAAAATCGACAGAATATTATTCCATCATCGTCCACCACTATTACACACTTCGATATTCCTCGTGATTGCAATCCATCTTGATACTCGAGCGAAGCTCCTTCCGTTTCGAGGCGAACGATTTAATTAAACGGCGATAATAAAAAGACGTAAGCCGAGCATGTCCATTGCGCGAGTAAAGGAAAGCAAGTTCTAGCTTCTAGATATCTGGCGCGACCGCAGCACCACGCCTTGCATCAGAATGCCTTGAGAGTGAACGCGGAATCGCGAAATTGCGTACGAGCATATCGATGGAACACGCACTGTCGTGCAGGAAATGAGTCCGCCTTGTTGCCCGTGCTGCCTTTATCTTTCGCCGAGTGCTCGCCAATCTTTTGTTCCTTTTCTGTTTTCCCTTTCTATTTTTCTATTTTTATTATTTCCACCGTGTCGTGCGTCTGTGTCGCGCTCTGCGGGTCAAGATTTATTCACAGATAGGGTACCGAGCTGTTCCGCGACGAAATCAACGCCCCCCTTTTTCATTTCAAAACTCCTTATCCACTCGTTACGTATGCCATATCCCGGGAGATAAGGGGAGAAGCTAGTTTCGTGGAGAAAAATCGAGTATTGGCGAACTTTGAAAATTCTATTAGGTGTTAACACATTGTTGACCGGTGACGAGTTAACCCTTTGCGGTTGGCAGATTTCAGCAGAGAAAATTTAGCGTTTCACAGGGTACACTTTTCTGTCCAGAATTTAAAGTCAGTATATGGATATTAATACTAGGTTTACGGACGCTATCTGTATACCTATTTCTACGAACACCTGTCAAATTTACAGGTAAAGGAAACCACGTGCCTTTTTTTAACGATTAGTTTAATTTAAAAGCACAGTTTTAATATAAGTTAACTAAATCTGTTACCATCGTATAATTGGAGCAACCCTTCCGTCAAATTGACGGATTAAATCTAGTGTTAAATTTAGCGAGTTTTATCCAAGTATACTCTATTCTTTCACTATCAATCCGTGACGCTAAGACATGTCCTATGGGAGAGTTCTGGGAACGAATAGTTCATTATAAACAGTGATATTATATTAGTGATATTAGTGATATTAAATAGTAATATTCATATTAATTTAAA
>NW_016910988.1:171761-182478 GCF_001483705.2 Eufriesea mexicana
TTATTAATTATTAATTATTATTAGAGAAATTATTATCTAAAAAGGATAATAAATAGAAAATATTATATATATATATATATAATAGAAATGCACACCGCACACAACGTGTTAACACTTCGACTGTCACGTTGGTCATATATGACCGGCCACGGCTTCTCCTGTGGCGCCAGGGTGGTCATTGGTGACCGGAGCTCTTGAACTACTTGCAATAGTAAAAATCGAATGAAAATTGACAATTAGTGAATTGCCAATCGTTACTAAGGCTCCATAAGATAAACGCTCCATTGGGTAAGAATATTGTCTTATATCACCAATTTATTATTATTTTCCCATTATATGCTTTGAATAATAAAAATACTCCCATGGTGTCCTCAGCGAAACACGTGCTTTCAGCGTGGCAGTCAAAGAGTTAATGGATTTATTGCAATATTGGGAGTTATTGTAATATCTGTGTAGAATTCTTTTAATTAGGTTTGTATTGGTATTTTGATAGTTAAATTTTAAGATTTGAGGTTATTGAAGGCACTGTTTAAAAATTTTGTAATGTGAATTTTGGGTGTTGAGAGGAATAATAAAATTGTGATTGATTGAAATATGATAGTTAGGGACTGTGGATAAATTATTTGCTCTTACTATGATTGTATACTCAGCTGTCAACAAATTAATTTTTATATCTTTGTTAATAAATTTTCAGAGAACAATTTTCCACTTATAATTTCTTGGAATCTGTATAATGGATTTTATTAATACCTTAGATACCTAACCTGAACAGAATATAGCTGATAAAAAATTAAATTCAAAAATAAAAATTTAATTGGAAAACAATTATTAGGTGAACTTGAAATTACGAACAGAATAGGAATTCCCCTGAGCAATGGTGAACCAAACACACACAATCATCATTAGATAACCCCTCAAACCACACTCTGTCAAGTACCCTCGATAACGTAACCAATTAAAGAAACCGTTCCACGAGACGAGATTAACTCGCTTTCCATTTCACCTTGCGTAATACACGTACTTGCCACTGCCCAAAAAGAAAGGAGTTCAAACAATCTCAACGAGAAACCTCATCCCACGAATCCGTGCCAGAAATCTTCATAAACATCCAAACAAATTCACAAACATCTTTGCAGAACAATAATCATCGATCATCCAACAATCAGCAAATGCAGTCATTGATAAAAATTTAGAAAGAAAATAATTTGAAAAAACAAATAAAATAAAATAAAATAAAAATTTTACAAATTTTTTTATATTCTTCATAATATATTATATTTTAATTTTGACTCTCTATTACTGAATTTGGTAAACTCTAAATACACCATACATTTCATCAACACTAAACGTACCGGTACTTTACACACATTTATTCTTACCATAAGGGGTCAAATGACCCCTCGTGGTATATGAGGTAGGCAAAGAATTTTTCTCGGTAAAAATAAGTTAAGAGAAAAACGAAAAACGAGAAATTAAACAGTCAAA
This sequence comes from Eufriesea mexicana, assembly GCF_001483705.2. Classification (NCBI taxonomy): domain Eukaryota; kingdom Metazoa; phylum Arthropoda; class Insecta; order Hymenoptera; family Apidae; genus Eufriesea; species Eufriesea mexicana. Next base: position 173,247 of record NW_016910988.1, read on the forward strand.
TAATATAAGAATTTATAGAAAATCAGACGAGGGAAAGAAGTAACAATAAATGTACAATTATAAAGTAAATTTTGAAAAGGGTCATTTGACACGTATATGGTACGTATAGTGTTAAGTAACCTAATAAATTTTTAACAACAGTAATTATCAACCCCCAGTCTAGAAACCTCAGTGTTCCCATGATAGTCCAAAAATTAGATGCTACGAGCTAAGTGTTAACCTGTCTATCTCAAAAGACAAAGAACATATTAAAATTCTCAAATCGGTACTACCTTCCTCAGCATCTGTCACTAGCAACGAGTATAATCTCCTTCCCCACCCAAACACAGAACCAACGATATTTACCTTTCCAGCCCGAGTCCCGACCTAAAAACACGATAGACCCACCTCTAACGCGAGAGATTCTGCGTCGTAAACACTTCGCGTTGCACAAAAGCAAATGTCCACAATGTTAGAAAGGAATAAACGATTCTCCCTTCATCATAACGGAATATAATACGAATTTTATTCTACCTCGAAAGACCAGGAACATAAAATCAACGCGTTATAGGAGTACCCTACATGCCACCTACTGCGAAGACCTACTGTGCCTCCTTCGCGGTGGGTGGTTATTCAAATTCGAGATAGAGAACAGATCGTGGAGACTCGAAGAACAGCGCAAGTTCGGTAAAGGGCATCGGGATACGCTTCCATCGGGGCCGATCTCGAAGTAGATCGGCTAGATCGAGGAGCCTGAAGCGAGGGCACGTATATTGTGAAAGGTGGGCATGGGCGGTGGTCCGTGGCAGTTTGCACGTATCAGGTATGCGTAACGTGCAAGTCTGCGAGGGACACATCGGGATAGGGAATAAACTGCTGGCAGCAGGATGCCGGTCAAATGGTTCCTGTTATACCCACACGGTCTAGAGCGATCTCCATTGTCCGCTTTGACGCCGGTCGTCTTGCCGGGATCACGTTCTTCCAGAAGGGAACAAAGAGAGCTGAGAATTCGAAGGTTGGATCGAGCTGTATATACAATCGTACATGAAAGTATTCGAAAAATATCGGCCACGTTTAACGAGTGAGATGTAAAAATTAAAGTGCTTAAAATGGCACAATATATCGTAAATAGCAAGATGGATGTGGAAGGATTGTATCAGTAAAATTGGAAAATAATTCGGTGATGTTTGTGATATTTAAGATACATTTGTTGCAGTTATGAGCTGTGGTGGCGCTAGTGTAGTTAACGGACACCGTGGTGGCGCTAGTGTAGTTAAGTGATACTGTGGTGGCGCTAGTATACTTACAAGGAACTTGAGTAAACTCAAATAGCTTAAATTTTTATTCTTTTCTTTAAAATTTATGGGTTTGTTGGGACTTCGACAAATATTATAAACTTTATTTCTTTTTATCAATTATAATTCAGTCCTTCAAAGTAAAAATACCCCTTACGTATATAATATTCCTATATTTTTCTATTCGTCTATACATTTTTATAAATCTACAGTAGGCATGAAAGGATGCATGGAATAAAAATTTAATAGTTTCTTGTACTATTAAAATAGTAAAAATTCCTCACTACTGTCATTAAAGCTAGAGCTATCATAGTGACCAAGGGTTGGTCAAAAGATGGATCATATTTAAACTTACTTTTTAATTAAAGGTACTTTTAACAAACATAATATGTTCTTCTCGGTACTAGATATTCCCAATATTATAAATTCGATACTATAAGTAAATTATACTGATATAATTTTGAAATTTTCCTTGTGCTATATATAACCTATTATTATATTTTCAACACTATGATTTAACGGGAATTTTTCTCTCTTTGAAAGCAACAAATGTGAACGTTCGAATACTTTCATGTATGCTTATACTTATATATACTTATGATATACGTTGGAAGGCTGAGTAGGTGATCATGGATCGATTGGATACGAGTGTCACGAATGGATATGAGTTGGAAGAAGTTGAGTGACGTGGGTGATATCATCGTTGATGTACAGAATATGTCTGTCTCTTGATGGGAATATCGGCGAAGTTGTTCGATGGTTATTGTTCTTATGTTGCACGTCGTGTACAAGGTTACGTGAAAGGTTCGGTCGTGTACTGTTGGTAACTATTAGGACAGTTACTCTGTAAGGAATGGTAGTGAAAAAACGACGATAATTTATTAAGGAATGCTAGGTGATTTCAATTCATTGGACGTTTTATATTATAGGACACGAATAATTTTATTAGACTTAAGAATCTTTTGAACATTATTTATAGTTTTTGAAATATGAAAGCCACTTTCGTCTATTGCATTTTTATTTTTATTATAATAATAAAATGTCGAATGTCAAAGCTGCTTTTATCTGTTGTTCATTTCCTTGCTGGGACTGTACACGTAACATTTTAATAAATTTTATTCTTCAATGGCGCCGAGAATCATAATTCTTGTGGTTAGACAATTAATATTTGTGACAATGTCTCATAAAAATTTATTAAAATTTTGTAAACAGGTTATCTAAGAGTAACCAAGTTTCCTTAAATTTATTTTCTTATTTTATGTAATTACTTCATTTACAATCTCACTTATTTTGTTATTTATTTTAACTAAAGTAACCGGTTAATTCGTGATTAAAAGTGACTAATAGATTATTACCCCGCACCTAATTAAATCGTAATTAGGTATAAATAGATATGGCTGAGGAGCAATTAGACTCATAGTGAGTTGTACATTTCATTTCAGATCATTTTAATTGCATCGAACGCGATGCTGGCGGTATTATTCGAGTGATTTACAGCATAGGCGTAAAAATTGATGCTTCCCGTATATCCGAGTACCTTCTATACGTCACACTTTCAAAGAAACGTCCGAAGAACAGGTTTCAGTGTTCGTTAGTTATCGCCATTTAATGATTTCAATTAATCGTCGCTAAATTTTACGATAACTAAACGAAGAAAATGTTATTTTAATAGAAGCTATAATTCTGTTCGACATATCGTAGTTGTCGAACACAGTATCGAATTACTATAATTAACGATCCTGAATACTTCGATAAGAACCACAGATGGATGCTGCACAGAATATTTTAAATCCTTCTTTCTTAAAAATGTATATTATTTTTATTATAAAAGTGTCAGTTTAATTTGTCAATTAAATAAAATCAAGATTCATCTAAAATGAATGCCCATGAATATAATTTTTATTGCAAGAATTAATTAATTCAAATCAGTCACGTGATTCTTCTACTTCAAAAACCAATACTATAATAAAAAATTAATTAAACGTATATGAACATAATATTCATTACAAAATTTATTTAATTCGTTAAATTTAAGTAAACTGAAGATTTAATAGATACAGATTTTCTTAAATTTTTCTTCCCAAAAATCCCACATTTATTGTTCATTAAATACAACCATGGAACATAATTTTCATTATAAAATTTATTCACTCAGATGTAACCGAGATTCAACGTCAGTTTCCTCGTTTTGTATATGCCTGTATTATACCTGTTACAAAGTGGAACGAAAGCGACGAAACAGAAACGCTTTCACGTGCTGTTAAGGAACATTAACAAAAACGCACACAGCCATGCTCTTCCCTCGGAAGAAAAATATCCCGGCTCTTGCCGCACGAGAGTTTTTCGAAAGTGATCGGCGCATCACGAGGGCAAAACGTTAGACCCCGCGAGGATACTCGGGTGAAACTCCATAGGCGGTCGACGAGAACAGTGGAAGGAAAAGAAAGTTAGACACAGCCTCGAATTTCATGTTCGAACGGTGCTCTTTGCAATTTCATAACTCTAGCATAAAGACCGCAGCCCGCGATTATAGATCGACGCCGATTACAGAAGCGCGTTGCGACAACCGCTGAACGAGCAAAAGCTTAGGATACGTGTCGGTTGTTAAACGATCGCTGACCGTCAGCGACGACCGCCACTTCCGAAGGCGGTGAAATTGCGCGCGCCTACGGCAGTCGACGAACGGTTGGTTCCTGAAAGGAAAATGCTTCGAGATTACTCCGTAACTGCCTCGGCTGCCGGAAGAGGCGCGGCAGTCGGTGCTGCGCGCGCACCGCGGCAAGCCTGGGCCTCCATGTAGGTTAGTTGAAGAGATATTAGAGAAATTGGTTATTTTCTTGGACTGAGTGGGTTTAATAGGTTTTCGAGTATTGGTGGTTAAGTATTAATTAGATAGAGTAGAGTTTTATTGGTTGTAATGGATGTTTAGTTAATGTGTAGTCAGGCTTTATTAGTTGAATTTATAATAATTGGTTTTGAAAGGTATGTGTAGTTTATTGTTGATTAAATAGAGTTTCATTTGTTGCAATGGAAGTTCAATTAGTGTCTGATTAATTTTTGTTGGTACAATTCATTTATTTGAATGTGATTCTTATAGGTTGAAAGAGAAGTTATAGATTCTAGCTTGAGTATGATTTGAATGGTAAGTCATAAATAGCATGGATTGTAATTTATTTTAGAATTGAAATTCTAGCATAAACTCAAGATATTTAGATTGCTGTTATTTAATAGTTCTTTAGTTTGACTACTAGAAGTTAATGCGAAGAAAATGACACCTATATTACATATGGGAAATTGTATAATAAGTTTAAATAACTAAAGTGCTAGTTGAAATCCATAACTTGTAGTGCCTTGTTTTAACTATTAGAAATTGGTGTCAAGAAAGTGAAATTTAGCAGCGTCCATAATGTCCACAGCCATAAATATAAGTAAACACGTTCAAACACTTTCAATATCTATTATATATGGAAAAATTCATGGAAAATTGAAATAGCCAGAATTCTAGTGCAAGTCTATTCAGACTGTTTTCTTTTCTGGCAATACTTTCTCCCAATTGTTATAAATTGGTGAAATTTAGAAGCGTTTGAAGCCAAAATTGTAGGTATACATGTCCAAATACTTTGAATGTCTATCTTACGTAGAAAATTCCAACCTTAACCTCAAGTTTCAACGTATACTACCAAGGCTTATTGTTAGATTATGCTAAGATTATGCAATATGTAGGAACATTGCACTTCTAATATTAAACTATAGTTACCAATATAAAGCTATAACCTCAAATTCTGTAGTCCTAGTGTACTTTTCATGTCAAGATACCAAATTGAGGCATGTTTCTCAAACAAACTGAGTGTAAAATAAGAAAACAGAGAAAAATTAAAACGTCATACACTGCCTCGAATTTTTATTTTCATGTTTACATGTCATATCGAGTTTCTTCATACCTTTTACACACCCTCTTCTGTATTCCACGAATTTACGACTCGTTTTAAATGGCTTGGAGCAACAGTACGTCAAGAGGTTGAGGAGGTTGTCCTCCTTGATTCTTAAACAGCAGTGGAAAGTAAAAATTCGCTCGGGAACGTAGCAGGAGAGGTTCACCTACAGGTGCTCCGGATAATTACACGATGTGTCCGATGTTCGAGGAGCGTGGATGAAATTCCTGGGCGTGGCGACAGCCTTCCTTGCCAGTACAAAAGACTTCCTTGGTATGTGCACCGGTACAGCTATCTTTTTGTTGTCTTGAGGCTTTGGCACAGGCGTGCAAGGTCGGTCGTTTTGGAAATATCGATTTTGTTATCGAAACAGGTTCAGTTCTTGTCACACAGGACGAAATAATGAAAGAATCGGAATATGGAAAGTTTATTTCTTTTTATTCCAACGTCTCAATATTTTACTTTATATTATATTATATTGCATTACATTATGTTTTCGATAGCAGCCATTTATGTTAAACAAACAAATATTTCACGAGAAAATGTTCCAATTTGAATTATAAATTGTTGCATTTTTATCCCCTCTTCTTCTTTAGGTTATGGAAGGATATGGTATCATATGTATAATTCATTTTATACAAATTTGTTCTGTACGATATTAAGCGTAGATATGAAAATATTAAAATCTTGAGACAGGAGTAAATATTTGTATGGTAAAAGAATGTATGCTATTTTGAGACATTATAAAAATATGGAAAACATAAAGCATACAATTTAATCATTAAAATAGAGGTTAGGATTATTTAGAATATGAGAGAATAAATACCAAATTTAACTTTGAAAATATTTGCATTATTTATTATTAAATCTCATTCTATTTTATTTATATAATAATTAATTTTAAAAAATATAGAAATATAGAAATAATAATTTAAAGAACCTCTCACTCTTTAACAAATGGAGACCAAAATGAAATAAAGAAAGAACTACTTAATTAATCTACATAAAATATTCTAAAAATATTCCAGAACTTTTGTTTAATTTATTATTAAATCTCACTAAATTTGATTTATATCTAATAATTAATTTAAAAAATATATAGAAATATAAAAATGACGAATTAAAGAACTCCTTACGTTTTAAAAAATGGCGACTAAAATAAGACAAAGAAAAACAAAGTATACTAGAAATATTCTAGAACTTGCATCACGCTACACAAATATATAAATATACCGTAACAAAAATATTCCAATATAATATAATATATTCCACCAAACTTCCATATAACAAAAATTACATTTATTACAGTCACATTACATATGATATTCGATATCCTTATCAAAAGTACCCCAGAAAACGCAAAGGATCACCAAACAACCCAACGCTATTGCAAAACTCCTTTATTACACAGTACATTAAGTTACCATAAAACAATGAAGACGATACATAGAATTACATTAGTATCCCTAACATAACACGTGTAACATATGTAACTGCATCCTCCTGCATCCACTTACGAACCGTTTAGAAATCCCTAGCCATCGTAAACGTCTACGTCCATCCTATTATTACCATTATATCATCCGTTCATCCGTTTCGTGCCTCTATTATCCGGCTGTACTCGCGTTCAAACACCGATCAATTGTCGGACGCGATGCATTTACGACGTTCGCGAATTCCTCGTGCAAGGAAAGCGGCAAAACAGAATGCAAATGTCCCGCCATCGATTGTTCACTGTGCAGGAATCCCGCGAGCATAATCGCGGCTCGCGAAGGTGGATCGCCTACGTCGGACGTTGGACGGGTCGTTCGCTGGCATCGTTCGAACGATAGCATCTGAAGGTCGCGTGCAGTTATGCCAACCTCGGGATTTTTTGCCAGCGTGTCAAGTTCAAACATGGCTGCATCCGTAATTCCGCGCAATGATTAACATGGACAGGCGTTATGAACAGGATTCCGTGTCGCATAGCTGGCGAATTGTTCACCTCATCCGTCATCGTCTGACCGGAACAACGAGACCAACGTTCGTCTCCTTCTGGATCTTTCTGTCCCTGTATAACCAGTCTTCGAGTAGCCAGTACGCAGATACGATAGAGCACGAACGAAGATTTTCAGACCATCGTCGAAGTCTGAACAGGTCGACGTGGATGTAGATAAGGATAGACGTAGATCTATGCTTGGTCGCGAGAAGTGACTTTTTTGAGCGTTTTAGGAGGTGCTACAGAGATAGACGCGATTAAATGGGTACAACTAGAGACGTGAACAACCGGGTTGTAGAAGTAAGAGCTAAGAGGTAGAGAGAGTAAAGAGAATTGGTAAGAGAAGAGGTAGAGATTCACAAAGGAACTACTTTCAGAGTCTAAATAGACATGCCACGTTGGAGTACAACCAAGTGTTTTGAAGATAGGGAAGAGCTAGAGTCGTGTAGAATATCAAGTGTCTGCTGTGCCTCTGGGGAGATGCTATCTCGTGTTCTCTAGATAGTTGCTGTTGATGCTACATCGAGATTCGCGTTCTTGAACTCTATTAAGAGAATTATCGAACTGGTATGGAAGCAAATTATGGAGATTTCTTTGCGAGCTTTTGACTAATGATCTAAGATTTGGAATGATGTATGAGTGATGATAGAATTTCTCTCACTTAACGATTAATACTTGTTATTCTGACAATTTCTTCGGGTTCTTGAACGAATATCCTATTCTATCAAGTCGAAGGCTAATTTAAATTCTATATCTATATTTATTTCAATACCAGTTATGTAATCTGAAGAACAGACCTTGGGTCTTCATGATTTCACAGAAGAAAATTATACGAATTTTCATAAATCCTTCAAATAATATTTTAAATTGTGCCAATTTATCAACCAAGAATAAAAGTAAATTAAGCCAATTGAAAAACAAAAATACACATAAAATAAAGAATTCATTATTTAAATAAACACAAAGAAATCTCAAATATCAATATTCTCCATAAAAGTTAGAAAAGATGAAAACAAATTAATCATAACAATTTAGTAATTAAAACAATAATAAACTTAGCTAGTGCAAAAATGGTAGAAAAATTGTGATTTACAAATTAATCTACGCCAATGATATAAGATTCATTACCCTAACAAATCCAGAGAAACATCTCCCCATACTTCAAACACCAACACTCCGAACCAAAAAAGAGATCCACGAATAAAATAAAATATTAATTTGAAAGCCGAAAGAGACATTGGAGAAATTGGATCTTACAGATGAATGTACGCATAATGAACGATCCATAGATCGAGCAAAGACAAAAAGACTGGCCCTAACTATGAGCTCTGCAACGTGTCCCGGAAATGGGTATAAATAACGCAATATTTACACATGTTAACGTGATCGAAGGATCCCTATCGTCTGTAATTAACCGTGTAAGAGGCTAACCCGGCATTGGGATCGGCGTTGGGCGCCGGACGACCTTGAATTCCGCTTTGGATCGGCGCGGCAGGGTACGCGGGTCTCTGTTGCTGGCCCTGATATTGCGGTTGATACTGCGATCGGTACTGCGGTCGATACTCTGGCTGATACTGCGGCTTAGGCTGGTACTGCACTTGCGTGGGATACCTGCGAAGCCGAGGAACAGATTCTGTCGGTTAACTCCACTGTTTAACCCCGCGAGTTTCAGCCTAGAGAGGCTGTCAGTTGTGCAAGTCACGTTCGCTCGCGCTCTTCGAGTGAGATTCACGTGACATTTGCATGGTTCGATGTGGATACGTGTTCTTGGACAGAGGAAGTTTCTTCTGTGGGGGGTTTCTAAGTTGATGTTGGCTCTTGGAGATTGTTGTTTGCGGCAGGGACAGAGAGAGGTTTTTAGGTGTACCGGATGTGGCTATAGTGATGGTAAATTGGAATTATGCGTAGGGTTTAACGAAATTTTTGGGTATTCTGTATTACTAGGCCCTATCTTTTAATTACTAATAAATTTATTAATTTAATTTATGTAATTGGATATATAAAATAATTTAATTAATAAAATGTAATAAGAAAATTGAATATATAAA
>NW_016910988.1:182992-205881 GCF_001483705.2 Eufriesea mexicana
AATGTAGAAGAATTAATAATGTCAATTTTTTAAATTATAATGCATAATAGGGACGATTTTTTGATGATGTCAGATGTAAATATGCAATTGGAATTGTAGGAAATCTGGTAGTTATTAATTAAAATTAATAAATATTAAATAAATATTAATTCAAAAATTACATCGTGTATAAGATAAATAATTAATTAGTAATTGTGTGTTGCTATAATATCAAATTTAAAATAAGCAGATACAAAACTAGTATTTTAATTGTAAATACACGAATAATATTTTGCGATTAATTAAAATTATAGCACATTAATGAAACAATCCCCAAAATATGCAAATACGTATAACAATAATATTTTTCTACGAATAAAAATTCAAAATAGAATGTACACGAAAAAATCTCTAAATTTTGATAATTTTATCTTTGTATAATTGTATCTTTTTCTTTCTATCTAACAAATATCTAAATTTATGAGAATTAATTAGAATTAATTAATAAAAATTATGAGAATTAATGATAATGAGGATATAAATATATAAGAATTGTAGTATTTTTCTGCTCAATAAAATTATTATTATTTCCATTCGATTTTATTTTATTTTTTCGAGAAACACGAGATATTCAGGCAGTCAGTATTATCTGTCATTCTCACAAAGAGATGACGTCTTCTAGACTGAACAGACATTTCCTCTCTGCCTGTTTCAAATTATACTTGATAACCATAGCGTGTCTTTTATAACCTCGAGAAGGATCGGTTCATTACAGTTTTTCTTCGCATTGAGAGAAAAACATCTGCTCGCCTTGAGTCAGAATTAATTAATTTCTTACCTGGGCGGATTATAGATCGGTGCCGGAATTGGTCGCGGTTGGTTGTGTACCAAAGGCTGCCGAGGAACAGGTTCATATCGTTCTCCATTGGTGTACCGTGGGTCCGTGTAGTAAACAGAAGGGTCCTCTTTGTATTGGCCATCGTCCTCGGGTTCGTTGGGATTCGCGATACTGTTACCAGTCAAGGTTGGCGGAGCCACGTTTATTCCAGGACCAGCTGGCTCGAATCCGCGTCTCGACGCTCCATATTCGACTTCTCGAACACTTCCAGTATCGTCCACGAATCCGTATTTTCCATACACTTCCCCGGTAGGATACTTCGATTCGATCTTGTAAGAACCGTCAGCTGCCTCGTATCCGTAACTGTAGCTACCGTCCTCATTGTGTCTGGTCATTATTTAATTAATTAGTGACGGAATTTTAAGGAGATTTCCGAAATATTCGAAATTACGATTTTTATGTAGCTACTGTTTCTATGGAATTAACGTGGTTATTGTAATTTTGAGGTTAAGTTTGGAAATTGAAACTAAGTTAGCTTCTAATATGTTTAAAATTGTTATAGTATTCGGTAGACTTCTATTTTGTATTTTATTTAATTGATCTAACACCTCAGGCAGTTTTAAAATTAGTATTTGGTAGAGTTCGTGAAATTTTGGGGTTAGGTTTGAAAATTGAAGCTAAGTTAGATTCTAATATTTCTAAAATTATTATAGTATTTGGTAGACTTTAATTTTGTATCTTATTTAATTAATTTAACATCTTAGGTTGTTTTAAAATTAGTATTTGGTAGAGTTCGTGGAATTTTGAGGTTAGGTTTGGAAATCAAAGCTAAGTTAGATTCTAATAGTTCTAGAATTATTATAGTATTTGGTAGACTTCAATTTTGTATCCTATTTGATTGATTTAACACCTTACGCAATTTTAAAATTAGTATTTGGTAGAGTTCGTGGAATTTTGAGGTTAGGTTTGGAAATTAAAGCTATATTACCTTCTAATATTTTTAGAATTATTACAGTATTTGGTAGACTTCTATTTTGTATTTTATTTAATTGATCTAACACCTTAGATAATTTCAAAATTAGTATTTGATATAGTTCGTGGAATTTTGGGGTTAGGTTTGAAAACTGAAGCTAACTTAGAGTCTAATATTTCCAGAATTATTATAGTATTTGGTAGACTTCAATTTTCCCTCTTATTTAATTCATCTAACACCTTAGGCCGTTTTAAAATTAGTATTTGGTAGACTACAATTTTATAATTTATTTACTATGTACATATAATACTTAAGGCAATTTTAGGATTAATACTTGGTTAAACTTAAATGTTATTCGGCTACAAATTATTCACGAATGTAAAAGCGTGTGTTATTTTATTCTGAGAATTTTTTAGACTATCTCTCACACATATTGGAAATTTTCAAGTGTATTTGTTGGAGGATGAGATAATATTTAATAAATTTGTAATTTATCGATTTATAATTTAAAAAATTGCGATGTGAGAAATTTGCGTGAAAATTGAAAATTGCGATTTGAGAATTCGCAACGTGATTTAACTCGTGTTAGAAATTTTTAAATTGATATATCGGACCATGAGGTAACGTTGCAAATACTATCTCAGTATACAAAAAGTCACAGAAAAATGATTGATACGTAACGTTGTAAAATAGTGGGTAAATAATTTTCCGGTTATTGAAATAAGTCTTTTTCGAATAGGCAATTTCAAACGTTTTATATATGTTCATGGATAATTTCGACGAGGTAGCATTAATAAAATGGAGGATTGACGTAGAATAAGAAGGAAGTAAGTATATTAAAACGACGTTTGAAAGGTTGAAATATCGCGGTATGTCTTACACATAATTTAGTATGAAAAGCTACATTATTCTGTAACATTCAGCTATTTAGATTCATCGGCTTTTTACTTCTTCTATCGGTCACGCTCGAATCGCATTCGAAAAAGTTGGAAAACCGCGCGGAAATAGACTAATGCAATACTTGTGTAGCAATTTCCTACCTCTTACAGAATCGAGTAGAAATGCGAATTTGCCCTTGAAATTACAGACAAACGAATATTTTTACGAAACCCGTAGAGGCAACGCCTACTTCGAGGGTTGAATGTGGTTTTCGCAGCCGTTTATTGCTTAACGACCTATTTATATAAATTACCATATATTGAAGAAATACTTTCACGTGATATGCTCGTTTGCATATCGTTAAGAAATAACTTAATTTTCTGAACTGAGAGGTATCTTTTTATTTTCAGATAATTTTTTCATATTTTTATTACTATCTTTTTTGATATATCATATTTTTTCTAATCGTAGTTGGGTATGAATTTTGAAATTTACAAAAGAAAGTATGAGGAGTGAGTTCTATGGGAAATTAATTTATTTATTTAAATTATATATAGCAGAGATCGTAAATTAAAATTGAAGATTTTAATTTAATTTTAATTTTAATTTTAATTTAAATTAAAATTAATTCTATAGTTCAATCATTTTAAATATGCACTGTAATACGTTGTAAAAATACGAGATCACTATAGATTACAGACACAATAGTTTCTTAAATAAAAATCATAATTTTACAGCCCAAAGAAATCAAAAAGCTATTGCAGAATATTTTTTCATTCTTTATAAAAATATTAATTAATCCTTTCCATTCTAGATCGTAACATTTCCTAAATTAGTCTAATCTTTATAATAATCTTTTTCTTTTTAAGTTAATCTAATTTCATAATTAGTATCTTTCTAATTTATAGTCTGTATATCTTTCTAATTTATTCTAGTCTGCATAATAAATTAATGTTTTTTTTCTTTTTAATTACTCTAACCTTCATAATACATTAATTTCCTTCTTTCTAAATTATTCCAATTTTCATAATGAATCAATCTTTTATTTTTTAAATTAATCTATCCTTCGTAACAAATTAATATTCCTCCACTACATTAATCATATCTAAATTAATTTAATATTCATAATGTATTAGTCTTTTCTTGTCTAAATTATTTCAATTTCGATAGTAAATTAAATTACAACTAATTAATTTTCTTTCCCAATTTAATCAGATTCTAAAGATCGATGTTAATTAATATATAAAATTTAAAATTACTCAATAATGCAAAAATAATTCTATGTTTTAATTTTTGTATACGATTTCTTATTTATCCTTTTACAAATATTGTCGACTTTATGGCAGAAGTCTTCGAATTACTATTTTTTTATAACGAAAAAATCGTCAGGTGTAAAAGGTTAATTTTACCTAAATTATTCTAATTTTAATAATAGATTAATTTCCAAATTATTCCAATTTTCATAATAAATTAATTTCTCTTTCTCTGAATTAATCTAATCTTTTCATAGTAAATTTATCTTCTTCTACCCTATCTTCTTCTCTCCTTGACGTAACCAAACTTTCATACCAATTTAACCCTTTCTTTCCAAAATTCGTTCGATCTTTGCAACAAATAAGAAGCTCCAAAACCCTAAACTTCCTTCTCATCGAATTCTGCATAATCTCACATATTTTACAATTTGCTACTCACTCATAGTCCCACTAACAGCCCCCCCCCCGTCTGAATCCTTGATCTCGCACTTTTAGCCCGTAGTTTCAGCCAAGAGATAAATTGTCCCCGATAAAGTGACAAGCCAAAAGCAATGTTCCACGTTGAACGTAATATCGGGGTAATATCGCACCCTGTTACCTCAAATGAGAATCGTGATAACGAAACGGTACTCACTTATTTATCTGCTTCAAAATGGGCACCGGCGTGGTCACGGGGTACTGATTGTGCTGGGCGAGCGCAAGGCCAATGCAAAACAAGAGACACAGCACCTGGCGACACAAGTTTGCATAAAATCGCTGCCATTCGCGAATCACTTTCCAATAACCTCGTGCACAATGAAAAACGCTCGAGATTGCGTGTCTCTAAATGCACCTCGAATTACCTCTGCTTTTCACTTCAAACGGAAGTCTTAAATGTTACATCGATAAATGGTTCGCTCTTGCAGTGGAAAGGAAAAGAAACACATCGTTTCATGGAAATTAACATAATCTACCGCGCTTTTTCTTCTCCAACGTTTCCATTTTACTTGCTCGAGTTTATCATTCGATGGACTTTCTATCCGACTCGTTAAATAATTAGGCTATTTGCATTCTAATGGAAATATGATTTATGTTCCTCGAGAAGATCATTGGACTAAACTGGAAGCTGATCGAAATTGGATACGCGGTTTTCCTTCACTGCTTTCCTTCGAAATTGTAGATAAGAAAAGATTTGTACGTGGTAAAAGTAAACGGTAAATAGAAAGTGTATTTTATAAGTGTAAAAGGAACAAGAAGTTTGTCCAAGCACATTTGTTGGGGCATTAGAAAGGGAGAGGCAGAAATCAGGACCCTAGATAACCTACATACTTATCTTCTTGGACTCATCGGGCGAAATGTGACTCACGAATGGCGAAAAAATAGAAGATTTTAAAATAAATTAAAGAGAACGACTTTAAGCGAAAGATAAAATTATAATTCAAAACAAAAATTCGATTATAGAAAGTACATACTTGAAAGAAAAGATATATCTGAAGATTTTAGGTGAATTTTAATTTATTCTACTGTTTACAAATTTTAGTTCCTTGTGATATGTACTATTGAAAATTTTTGCAACGCAATGCTAGGTACTTTCACAATTTTATTTTTATGACACACCGAGAGAAATTTAGAAATTTTCTTTTTATCATTTTACAATTACGTAAAATATTTCTACGCCTATTAGTCGGTCGTAACAAAGAATAAACCTCTGCGCGTTTAAGCGAGCCACCAAACCATGAACACCAAGTGACTTACGTGTCTAGGGTTCTTAGACTCAGTGACAATGGTTAGCTCAGAAGAAAAGAGAGAAAAATAACGTTAGAACGATTGAAGCAGTCTCAAAATTGTTATAAACTATCGATTAATAGCGTACTATAAAACTTATGTTACAACGCTTCCGTTCACTATATTCCACACATGTATGTCACACATGACAACAGAGCCAAGTGAATGTCTCTGGCAAACGACATTCGAACCTGAAACCAACACCAACGAACCACCCCTGAAAAACATGCATATAACTATCACTACTTAAATGAGAAATATAAAATATAAAAATATAAAATATAAAATATAACGGAATAAAATAAAATATAATATAATATAATGGAAAAATAGAGAATAGAAAAATTTAAATGAAAAATGTAACAAATCGAAGCACTGACCATCCCCAAATTTTGTTACTGACCATCCCCAAATTTTGTTACTGACCATGCCCAATTTACACCTAAACCCATTACAAGGGTCTTAGAATGCCTACATTCGCTACATTCCGTCCATCACACATATAACAACAGACTCGAGTGAATGTCTCTGCCAAACGGACATACCAATCTAACTGATCCTAAAAGAAATAGACGTTAGAACTATTCCGTGTCCATTTAAATCACCTGTGATAAAAAGAAACTCGAGAATTCTGAAACACTAAAACTCTCACTAATTTCACCTAACAGAGACCAAAGGGATATACATGGGACAAAGAAATGTTTGTTTAAATCACGGAAACTATCAGAGAATTAAAGAAAACTCGAAACACTGACTCAGATTCAGATTGAAATTAATTGCATATAATGGAGACTAAACCTAACCTTCATTTAAATCACAAATACTTAAAAAATGAGGTATAAAAATTGGAAACACTAATTCAGACTCAAATATAAATTAATTGTATGTAATAAGGCATAATAATTTTTATATAAAGGTTAAAGAAACACGCATATAATAATTAAATGTTCATTTAAATCAGAAATACTATCAAAAAGATGAGGAAACTGACCAAGACTGAGACCCAAATTAACTGCACCTCGCAAAGGCCAATAGCATCACACGTACAGCGGCCCGAAAGCTATTTAAATCACCAATACCATCGAGAATCCCAAAAATGTCAAAACACTCGCTCAGGCCAAGGTCCAAGGCAATTAAGCCTAACAAAAACCAAAAGCAACTCGCATAAATAACCCAGCAGCCATTTAATTCACCAATATCATCGAGAAAGCCAAAATGTCTGAACACTCGCACAGACTCAGATCTAAATTAGTTACACCTAATGAAAACCAAAAGCAACTCACTGAACAACCCAGCAGCCATTTAATTCACCAGTATTGTCTAAAAAATTAAGGAAATACACTGACCCAGACGTAGACTCGAAACCAAACTAGCTACACCTAAACAGGGCTCAAAAGCAACAAATATCAAATTCCAAAAATTGGAAACACTAATCCAGACCTAAATCCAAACAAATTATACCTAAATTAAGCCCAGAAGCAACACTCGTAAACCATATATCGTCTATTTCGATCACCAATATTGTACAAAAATTCCTGAAACTGAGAACACTGACCCAGACTCAGACCCAGACCCAAACAAAGCCCAGAAGCAACACATATAGAAGCACGATATTCTACAAAAATTTAAAAAATTGGAAATTGGAAGCACTAGACCTAAAACTAAACAAATTATTCCTAAACTAAGCCCACAAGCAACACTGGTAAACTACCCACCGTCTATTTCGATCACCAATATTCTACAAAAATTCCTGAAACTGAGAACACTGACCCAGACTCAGACCCAGACCCAAACAAATTACAGTCGAACAAAGCCCAGAAGCAACACATATAGAAGCACGATATTCTACAAGAATTCAAAAAATTGGAAATTGGAAGCACTAGACCTAAAACTAAACAAATTATTCCTAAACCAAGCCCAGAAGCAACACTGGTAAACTACCCACCGTCTATTTCGATCACCAATATTCTACAAAAATTGCTGAAACTGAGAACACTGACCCAGACTCAGACCCAGACCCAAACAAATTACAGTCGAACAAAGCCCAGAAGCAACACATATAGAAGCACGATATTCTACAAGAATTCAAAAAATTGGAAATTGGAAGCACTAGACCTAAAACTAAACAAATTATTCCTAAACCAAGCCCAGAAGCAACACTGGTAAACTACCCACCGTCTATTTCGATCACCAATATTCTACAAAAATTGCTGAAACTGAGAACACTGACCCAGACTCAGACCCAGACCCAAACAAATTACAGTCGAACAAAGCCCAGAAGCAACACATATAGAAGCACGATATTCTACAAGAATTCAAAAAATTGGAAATTGGAAGCACTAGACCTAAAACTAAACAAATTATTCCTAAACCAAGCCCAGAAGCAACACTGGTAAACTACCCACCGTCTATTTCGATCACCAATATTCTACAAAAATTGCTGAAACTGAGAACACTGACCCAGACCCGGACCCAAAGAAATTGCAGCCGAACCAAGCCCAGAAGCAACGCACGTCAACCCATCGTCCATTTAAATCACGAATGCCAACAGAAAACTCTAGACACTGTCCCAGACCCAAAGGCAAATGCAAAGAGACTACATGAAAACAGAGAGCACTGGTCGATATGTCAAACGATTCATGATCAGTCCCCACGCGGCTATGCAGGGACCCAGCCTTGCGAAGGAAGAAGTCGAACACAGTGGATAGTAGCAGGCACTGATCAGGCAAAGGAGGAAAATGGAGGAATACTCACGGGAAGACGCATGTCTCGTGGCTGATGAGGCAGACGCGATTGTGTTATAGGATCGCGTTACACCGGCCGCGAGTCAACTTATATAGGTCCCCATCGGGAGCGGCGGGGCCCGCCCATGGGCCCGACCACCGCCTCAGCCTCGTCGCTATCTAAGTACCAGAGTTCACCGCACCGCAGCACGACTTTGAAAATTTCTAACATACCAATTTTCCCTCGACGTCCAGCGTCACACGTCCCTGGTTTTCGGTCCGCGGTCCCCGTTGCGTAAGCTGGCGAAGGCGTCGCGACGTCTCCGCGATTGGGACCACTGCCAGGGACCACGTTTTGGAAATCGAGCAGGCTTTCGTATCGCCCAGTGTCAATTGTAATTCGATCGTCGCTCGCGTTGTGCTTTTTCCTTTTATTTCTTTTTCGGAACGTGTTGTGGACGCTGATTTTAGTGACCAGTGCTGGATGGATTCTTTATTTTATTTTACGTACGTGTTGGTGTTTCGATTGCTGTCGGTGTTTGTTGCTTAATTTTTAGTTTGGGTTTGGGTCTAGTGGGTTCTTTCTGGATTTTCGGATTTTTTATACAAATGTGTTGTGTTTTTAAGTTGTATATGTTTGTTTAAATTTGTAATTGTTGTAATTGTAATTGTTTGTTCGTATAAGTTGTATATGTGTGTTTGTTTGTGTATAGTTTGGTACTGTTTTTTGTATTCTATCGTGCACTATGTATTTTGAAAATAGTATTGTGTTATTGAATTGTATATGTTACATGTGTTTATTTATGTTTGGTATTAATTATAGCATTTTTAGTGGATAATATTTATTGGAGTATGTGGTGTTTACATTTGTATCTGTGATTGTAAGAAAAAATACCGTGTGTCGTCATTGAAAAATATTTTATTTATTATATTTATATTTTATATTTTATTTATTATTTATTTATTTTAATTGCAAAATGTGCGATGTATGTATTTATTATAAAATAAAGAATAAAATAAAGCCTTGTGTGTTTAAAACAATTGTGCAATTTAATCGATTTTCAGAACTTTAAATCGCGAAATTTCGAGAATGTAGTATTACAGAAAATATGTAGTATTTTTTCCTTATAAATACAGGTATGTTATATTCAACAAAATTTTTATATTGTCGATATTCGATTATTTAATATGTATATTATATAATTAATGACATTGTATACATTATATTCGACAATTGGATTTTCCAAAACAGTTTAATATAAATATTGGTATTGAAGAATAAATAAACCGAAGTATTATAATATAAATGAAAAATTTTCCACGATTTAATAATTTTTGAAATGATTGATAAATTAAGAAATCTCGTGTGTTTTTCATACCAGTATAAAAATATGTAGTTAAAACTTGGTTTTCGTGACTGACAGACCACTTAATGACGATATTCTGAAATCTGCTGCCTGAATATCTTCATATAGTATTCGTATGTTACCCACAAACAGGATTCTGCAAGGTGATCTTCTGGAGAATACATATTTTTCACAAGGACATCATATGTAATGTCGTCCGCAAAAATAAGTTGTTTACCTCTAGTACTCGTATCTATTAAAATTGAAATCTGAACCATTTTCTGATTCTGTCTCACCTAGGTTTCTATATAATTTGTGCAATAATCTCGTTGCAGATATTATAGTCGTAATCAACACCAGTTTCTTAATAGGAACGATAAAACGCATTGTAATAGAGAAACATACTATATTATAATAATAAAATAAATTAATTATTCTGTACAATTCAATGACAATATTTTTTTTACGTTTTGAAAGAACATTTTTATACAAATTTAATATTTTCTTTCAACAATAGTAACATAAAAAATATATTTCTAAATATACAATTATAAATAAATATTCTTAATAATCTTTCAATTACAGAAAGATAATTTTTCTATGAGAACAAAATTTATCCAAGAGTAAAAATAAAATTTTCCTAGTAACCCAAAATTCTCCCAATTTAAAAAAAATCTTTCTAGTAATTTAAAATGGTAGAAATTAGAAAAATAAAATTTTTCTAGTAATTAATAGTTCTGTTATAAAAATCAAAGTTTTCTAATTATAAAAATTATGTTTCCGGTAATTAAAAATTTTTCTAATTATTAAAATAAAAATATAAGAATATTTTTAAATAAAGTATTTTTAAATAAAGTATTTTTAAATAAAATATTTTTCAATAGTCTAAGATTCTCCCAATGATGGAAATAAAATTTTCTTGTTAATAAAGATTGGTAACTTCTAAATCGGTAAAAATTAGAAAAATAAAATTTTTCTAGTAATTAATAATTCTGCTATAAAAATTTAAGTTTTTCTAATTATAAAAATTATGTTTCTGGTAATTAAAAATTTTCCTAGTTATTAAAATAACATTTTTTTAATATTCAAAAATTCTCCCAATGGTGGAAATAAAATTTTCTTACAAATGAAAAATGGTAACTTGTCAACTAGTCTTCCGTGAACTTCGGTAACTCTTCTAAAGTGGAACAAGGAGGAAGTATGACGCTATAATTACACAAATGACCGGCTAACCGAGAACTTTCCCGATCATATAAGAGAACTTCTTGACATTTATCGTGGTTGTATTAAGGGCATTATAAGGCTCAACCGAGTGAAGTATACACTCCTTTGGCGATCTTGCAACCCGAGTACCCGATTCGTGAGAATCAATTTCTGTACAAATAACTTTCACGTTCGGAAACATCTTTTTTTAACACCTTTCTCTTATGTAACATCCTTTGTAATTTTGACACGTTTGTACTTGTTACTTTTTATTACCGTGTTTATTGCAAATTAACAGGTGTGAGAGTTCAAAAAATGGTAACATGCAATTTCACAATTTAAACCAAATATTTAACCTGCAATTATTCACTTAATTATTCGAAAAACATGAGAATTTATATAATTTTAAATTTCTCTTTATTTATGCGAATTCTTATTATGCTTTTATGATCGTTCTTGTATTTATCAATAATGATAACATAGTTAATGATAATAATGATAAAAATTGGAGAAAATTGGCAAAAATTAGGGAAAATTGGTAAGGACTGTCAAAAATTGTCAAAAAGTGGTGAAAATTGTTAATATTAAAATTCGATAATCCGATTTTTGCGATAAACAAATTTCATATTTAAAGAAAAGGATAATAATAACATAGATAGTGATAATCATGATAAAAGTTAGAAAAAATTGGCAAAAATTATGGAAAATTGATAAAAACTGTCAAAAATTGTCAAAAAGTAATGAAAATTGTTAATATTAAAATTCGATAATCCGATTCTGCGACAAACACATTTTATATTTAGAGAAAAGATCAATAATAACCTAGATAATGATAATCATGATAAAAATTAGAAAAAATTGGCAAAAATTAGGGAAAATTAGTAAAATTTGATATTAAAATTCGATAATCCGATTTTTCCGACGAGCACGTTATATTTAATGAAAAATATAAAATGAACAAACATACTGCCAAAATTCTACAGAATGTTTAATCAATTATATAAGTAATTTAACAGTAATAAGTAATTAAACAGTTATAAGTAATTTAATCAACCACAGTAAATTTAATAAATTCCAAATAATTAATATAACACAGGAACCATCAAACGTCCTCCACCTACCCATATCTTTCTTTTCAATTTGCCCCACGATCTTGCCATAAATCCTCCCTGTATTTACTCTACAGATTCCCAAGCAATTTTCCAATACTTCAAATACCTCGAGCAAGACATTCGAGTCGCCTCACGATTTACAATCGGCGTGCGATCCTCGGGCGATCGTGATCGAAATGCATGCGTCACGAAGACATCTGAGGTTGGTCGCAGTGAAAGTGCAGAAAAAGACAGTGCTCCGGAATTTATATTCGCGGAATGATAAACAGGTCGTAACGTCATTGTCGCTACAGTCACATGGCAGCCGGTAGCGAGTTCAATGCTCGTCAATCGAAGGGACGTTAGGCCCGATCCGTTTACGCAACGCTGTTACGTACGATATAATTTCATATTAATGCCCGGCATTTGTGCTACTAGAACAGAGGCGTTCACTTTCCTTCTTTTATCCTCTTTTTTCCTGACTTTCTTCAATGTTGCATCATCGACATTGGCGGCCTGGCGAGTTGCTTTCGTTTCGTTGCCGGAGCTACTCTTGAGTTTGTTTACCTAATCAAATAATTAATGCTATCCTTTCATCTTATGACATTTTTATTGGTATTATTATTATTATTATTATTATTATTTATTGTTGCATGGTCGATAACGAGATTTGACGAGTTACTTTCGTTTCGTTGATGGAGCTAATGTTAAGTTTGTAGATCTAATTAAATAATTAATGATATCCTTTCATCTTACGACACATTTATTATTATTATTATTTATTGTGGCATGGTGGATAATGAGATTTGGCGAGTTGCTTTCGCTTCGTTGGTAGAGCTACTGTAGTATTTGTACATCTAATTAAATAATTAATGATTTCATTTCACCTTATGACATTTTTATTATTATTATTATTACTGTTATTATTGTTGTCATTGTTGTGGTCGTTGTCGTTATTGTCGTTGTTGTTATTGTCGGCGTCGTTATTGCTATTGCTATTGATATGGATATGGATATGGCTATTGCCTTGTTTTGATTTGTTTTGCCTTTCTCTGTTTTCTTTTGTTTTATTTTGTTTTTCAGTCGCTGTCACTGTTGCTGTTGTTATTGTTGCGTGGTCGATAATGAGATTTGGCGAGTTACTTTCGTTTCGTTGGTGGAGCTATTGTTCACTTTGTAGATCTAATTAAATAATTAATAATATTCTTTTACCTTGTGATGTTTTTGTTAATTTTCTTTATCGTTAGGTGGTTAATAATGAGGTACTTTAGAATTCGTAGGTTTCATAAAATAAATTTCGTAACTATATTTGTTATCAAAATAAGATTATGCGAAGAAAGCTGTTGGTTTCACAGTGATGAGTATATGTGTGTATATAGTGAGTACATGTAATGACTTCCTCTGATCTCTGGCTACCAAGTTTGACACAACACTGCCTTCTCGAGAGGATCGTCCAGCGCTTTCTCTAATTTTTTCCTTGAAACTGCCATCATGCCTCTGGTCGTCGAAGATATTCCATATCCATTGTATGGATTAGTTGTTATTTCTGAATTCTGAGATATCAGTTCTGAGCTTTTAGTCGTAAGTTTTGAGTTCTAAATTATGAGATCTGAGTTCTGAATACCGAGTTCTGAGTTTTAAGTTTTAGGTTCCGAATTTTAAACTCTGAGATCTGAGTTCTGACTTCTGACTTCTGTGTTCTGAGTTCTGAGTTCTGAATTCTGTGTCCTGGGTTCTGGGTTCTGAATTCTGAGTTCTGAGTTCCGATATTGGATTTTTTGTTAATGACAGTGATATTATTTTTGGAATAGAAGAGAAATAATTAATTATTTTAGAAAGGAGTTGTTAAATTTGAATTTATTACAGGGTTTGCTGTGAGAAGGTATTGCAGAGATTTGAATATACAAACCATGTATGTTATTGGGGATTTTGAATATTGAGATTTTAGTGAAAATGTTGAAGCACTTTTGAAAAGTAAATAATTAACCTTGCATTAGTAAAAATTGTCAATAAAAATTATAAATATGACATAATTTAAATAAAATATATATTGAGAAGAGAAGAAAGTAGTTTTTACTATATACTATAATATCGCTTTTCATAAATAATTTTCTAATTATTTCTTATTTCACAGATTTTGTAGAATATAAATATCACGTGATATAGATAGCTAACATTCTACCAAAACTATTTAATATTAATTTTCGATATTTGAGAATTGATATTTCTTTTTTAATAGAAATTAAAATATTGTTTTTCGCAAAAATTTTAGTTATATTTTTCCGATTTAAACAATATTGGTCTTTTGATGAATGTAAATACGTACTTACAAAGCCTAGTCGGTTGGTTGTGAATGAGGTTCTTCCGTTCACCGTAAGGGAACGGCACTTTGCTGCCAGAGAATGGCACATTGCACCGCGCCTGATCATGGATTGCCAACTCTACTGCGGTGCATATATGCAAACATAGAAAGGGTACTTGTCGAAAACAAACCAATTTTGAAAGAAAATACAAATAAAATAAAATTTCTATACGAAACCAATTAAAATTACCACTTTTAATAACACTAGTGAGAGCTTACAACCACTATATAATAAATACAAGACAATACAAGAGAACAAACTAGAAAATAAAAAATATATAATAATAATAAATTAGAATATAAAAAGTACTACATAATATTTCAATTCGAACGAGAACCATTATAAACATAAATTTTACGAAAATCACTAATCGCAGAAATAAAACACATCTCACCAATCCTTTCAACTCACTTTACAATTCTAATATCAGTATTATCAATTCATACCCTATCATTACATCCAAATAAAAAATAATCTTCCTCCCTTCCTTCCTCCCTTCCATCCACCTCAGTTTTCCCAGAACTTCCCTGTACCTCACCCAAATTTCATACCCAAAGCAACCCAACGAACCTAACTCAACCAACATTTCTTTCCCACCAGTTCGTCAATGAGCACGTTAAATCCATCTGATCTCGAAATGCGAAGATAACGAGATAAGAGGCCGATAAAGGGTCGCGTTGCATATTCATGCAATTACTTTAATTGACCCGTCTCGCCGCTTCATCGAGGGCTACCCATGAGCAGCAGTAGGTGTCGTGACTCTCGATGCTTAATCCTGCTGCGTCTTCCGTTAATTCACAAATCTCGATCATCGACCTATTCCAGCGTTCCATGCGCAAATCCCGGTTACCAGCCCCGGCAACCATCTAACAGCGTTACTCGTGATATACGAAATTGAAACGTCACATAAAGCAGGACGCGGTGGACGTGCATCGAAAGAGCAATTATCATGGCCGCCGGCATTTCGGCACACAATGTATACTCAGCGGTGTATATTTCATCGACGGAACGCGAACTCGCCGGCCGGCGGATGCCATTCGCATGAAAAAGTTAGGGGTTCGAGTGGTATGCGGTCCGGAGACACGTTTTGGCAATGGACGTCGTACCGGTGGAGAAAAATGGAGAAAAAGCCTGGCTGCTCGAAGTGTTTTACGACTTTCTTCGACGTAGATCGCCGTGTCCCTTTCATAGTAAAGACCTGTTTGTTTGGCATTCCGATCGTTTGATCCTGCTATTAATTGCGTGTTATGGGGCTGAAGCGGAGGGTATTTAAGGCAGAAACTGGCGAGCGAATCGCGACTCCTTTAAGTGGCTTAAAAGCTTCTGATTGATGACAGCAGTTTAGTTGCCGGCTATTCGGGGGTTAATAGTGTTTTAAATAAGCGTTTTATTAGCAGAGAATTTAAATGGCGAAATGAGCGTTGGATTCTTTGAACGAGGTTGTTAAACATGTTACACTGTCGTCCAAAAGTTTCCGATATTCGTGCTTTTGATATTCGTGGTTTATGGCAAATATAAAAATCAAATAGGAAATAACGTGATTGGATGGTTGAAAGATTTTATCCACCATCGAGTGTGGATTTTATATCTCTCAGCAGTGATATTTCGTTGTTCCCTGGTTTCATTCGGAATTATTTTCACGATAAGGTGGTACGGGAAAAAAGGAGGCGATTCTACGTCAAAAAGCGAGTCGAAAATGAAGAATAAAATTTTTCCATTCGAGACTTCGTTTTTGAGAAAATCGAGGTCGAATTTCTAATCGTAGGCGCTCCGTCGGTAGCCATATTGCGTGTGTGCACCAGGAAGTTGAGGATCGATTATTTTGGTACTGAAGCCTCGAACGAAAAAATGTTATTCCTTCTCTTTTGCTCATTTTTACTCGCTGAATCGTTTCCTACCTTTATTTACACGATCGTATTAAAATTACCACTACACCAAAACGTTTTATCCCCGATACCAGTTTCTATAGCCTCACTAGGTACATATATCCTGACAAATCCTCCGTAACTGTCACTAAAAATGCATATACAACGCTAAAGTGAAAAGGAACCGACGAGAAACTATGTTCCAAAGGTATCCAAGCCTCATCATTCACGGAATGGATTTCAGCCGAGCATCCTTGAACCCCACACGCGAAATTCGCGGTCTTAAGAACGTCGCCGTTAATTCCGGCGTCGGACACGCGCAGCCTCAAATCAGCCTAACATCACAATCGCGGCAAATTGCATGGCTCCTCTCGGTGCATCGCGAATCAAGCGCCATTCGTCGTGGCCGTATCGAAACAATCTGCGCTTTCGGATTCACCGTATCGTCGGCATTACTTACGGCACACCGGGCGTAAATAACGAGAATTTCATCCTGATTGCGCGTTATCTCGGGCCCCGATGATAATGCTAACCGGGGCTACAATTATCCCGGTGGTTAACTCCCCTGAGTCAAGGATGAATCATGGCATTGCTCGGCCCGGAGCAACCGGTCCAACCGCGTTCGAATTATTTTGCCCCGTATATCATAATCGGGAGCCAATTATTGGCCGAACGGTGGCGTACTCGGAGCAATCGGAGCGTGCACCTGCGATTCCACGCGATGCGGCTCGCGTCGCCGATGCGCGCGCATCCCCTCGGAATAAATCAGAGGGCGCTGGCGGCGCGAGTACAGGCACGGAACATGGTATTTGGAGATGGTGGTTTGGTAGTCAAGGAAGATGCGAACCGGAATGGGGTTTTTTTAAGAGGGAAGATTGGATATAATTCTCTTTATTAGACGGTGTTAATAGGCAGATATTAATATGCAAATGTATACTTTATTATATGAAAAGGGAAGGTATTAAAATAATTATTTTGTCGCTGTAGTATTCATGATAATTGGAGATGGTGGTTTTGGTATTCGACAAAGTTGGGAATCGGATTGAGAATTTTTTTAAGGGGGAAGATTGGGTGTAATTCTCTTTATTAGACGGTGTTAATAGGCAGATATTAATATGCAAACGTGTATTTTATTATATAAAATGGGAAGGTATTAAAATAATTATTTTGTCGCGGTGGTATTCATGATATTTGGAAATGGTGGTTTGGTAGTCGAGGAAGATCAATGCAAACGTGTACTTTATTATATGAAATGGGAAGGTATTAAAATAATTATTTTGTTGTGGTGATATTCATAATATTTAGAGATGGTGATTTTGGTAGTCGACAAAGATGTGAATCGGAATGGGAATTTTTTAAAGAGAGAAGATTGACTGTATTTGTCCTTATTGGTCAGTGTTAATAGGCAGGTATTAATATTTAAACTTGTACTTTATTATATGAAATGGGAAGGTATTGAAATAATTATTTTGTTGTGGTGCTATTCATGATATTTGGGGATGGTGGTTTGTAGTGGACAAAGATGTGAATCGGAATGGGAATTTTTATTCCTTTGTATTGTATGAAGTGTACCCTATAGCCCTATGGGTTACTCCAATTGTACATCTTTTTGTATAATTATTTCTAAGGAAGAATATTTTATAAATTTTTCTTTGTTCTTTACCTTCTGAGATATATATATTAAAAATAAAAATAGGCTTTAGGCAAATTATTCAAATTTCCTATTTTTAAGTTTAGTATCTATGTATATCTTGAAAGATAAAAAATACACAGAAGTTTGAAAATTATTACATTCGTAATAACTTCTGTAATAAATCAATATAAAATGCGAAGGTTTGTTAAATAATATTTTGTGCTTCATTGAAAGTAAATCCATTATCGTTTCTCATATATATATTTTTATTATGGTTTTTTCAATTTATGACCACATAAACCAATATTTATACGACATTTTCGTCTCATTTTTATATATTCATGGTTTCTTAATTTACGACCCCATAAATATATTTTTATATGACATTTTTCTGTCTCTTTTAATTGACAAGCTTTATAGAAACTGAGACACTCTGTATTCCCTAAGTTGTTTATTACATTTCAATTTCGGTACCTAAATAATACAAAACTTTTACGACGCGATAAATGAATATTCTTTTTCTCTCTTACACGAATTTTAATTCGACTTCGCATTTCGTCTCGATATAGTGCATCGATAAATCTAAAATTCAGTTTACTCTCTCTCTCTTTCTAAAAAAAAATCGAGCAATTAATCCCCAATGCTAATTTAAATCACGATAAAATTAACGACGCACGACGAATCATCGATCATTTTCTATCTGTCGTTAATCCAACTACGCCTATGCCATGAAACCATCATCCATCAGTATGCTATTCAACAACAACAGTATCCTTGATACGTTCTGCGAATTTATTCATACCGTGGAAAAATCGCGAGGAGCAGGAAGAATGATTATAAAATAAAGGAAACGATCCTAATTTCGTTCGACTATGGATCGGAAAATGATTTTTACGATTAATAATCGATCACTCGAACTCCTTGTCTCTTGACATCGTCGATTCCCCACGAAATCGAGCAAAACGCTCGAAATTTGATTTTAATATTACGACGTGACTGTTATATTTATTTATTATCATCATACAAACCGTTGCAACGGTGTATTATTATTATCTCTGTGTAGGTTTTCCATGTTACAAAGCAAATTATTGTGCTTTTTTTCCCTGCTGGAACCACGAGTCGGTCGTAAAGCACATTACATGGCGGGAGTGGAACTGCAATTTTGGGACATTCGACGATAATTTGCACGCGTTTATAAATTTCACGAACGACACTGTTATCGTTGCTATTGAGTCAGGACGCGGTGAGCCGCTTTTAGAGCTCAGGTATATTACGAGGACAAAGGAAAGGCGAGTGGAATTTATACGAAGTAGAGGAAGCACGTTGCAGCGATCGAAATTTTAATTAAATGACAGATCCGCCTTCGTGGTCGTTAAACGTTCTTTATAATGCACACCAACCGTGTCACCGTCTTTATTAAATTTCAGCCTGCTGGAAGAAAGATGAGCCATTAAGGCTCTGAAATTATATCGCGGTAAAAATATCGTGGAAATTTATGTTGACGAAAGTTAATGTATATTCCTCCTTTCTTGAGGGTGCACCCGGTATAAATCGACCCAAAATCCAGCTTATAACGTGTTCTTATATGATTTTTTGGGGAAGAAGGACGAATTATGATTCAGTTTAGTTGATATCTTAGGTAGTATAATTATTTTAATAGTGATATTTGGATAATAAAATATTTATGTTAAATATCTATACTAAATAATATCGTGTTAAGTGTTAAATATTTGAATATTAAAATATTAAAATGCTTAGAGAAATATTTTTAGGAAAAATTAATCTGAAAATAGTTAACTTTTTATCATAAATTATCAAGCATAATTTATTACAACTCACTTAATTTTTAATTACAAAAAGTTACATATTATTTTGGTATTTATATTTAAACTTATTTATGTATTTTGGGGGGACGAGAGGGGACGAATTATGATTTAATTTAGTTGATATCTTAGGTAATATAATTATTTTAATAGTGATATTTGGATAATAAAATATTTATGGTAAATAATAGTTATTGCACTGAATGATAATTATATTAAATATCAATACTAAATAATATCGTGTTAAGTATTAAATATTTGAATATTAAAATATTAAAATGCTTAGAGAAATATTTTTAGGAAAAATTAATCTGAAAATAGTTAACTCTTTATCATAAATTATCAAGCATAACTTATTACAACTCACTTAATTGTTAATTACAAAAAATTACATATTATTTTGGTATTTATATTTAAACTAATTTATGTATTTTGGGAGAGCGAGGAAGGGACGAATTATGATTTAGTTTAGTTGATATCTTAGGTAGTATAATTATTTTAATAGTGATATTTGGATAATAAAATATTTATGTTAAATATCGATACTAAATAATATCGTGTTAAGTGTTAAATATTTGAATATTAAAATATTAAAATGCTTAGAGAAATATTTTTAGGAAAAATTAATCTGAAAATAGTTAACTTTTTATCATAAATTATCAAGCATAATTTATTACAACTCACTTAATTTTTAATTACAAAAAGTTACATATTATTTTGGTATTTATATTTAAACTTATTTATGTATTTTGGGGGGACGAGAGGGGACGAATTATGATTTAATTTAGTTGATATCTTAGGTAATATAATTATTTTAATAGTGATATTTGGATAATAAAATATTTATGGTAAATAATAGTTATTGCACTGAATGATAATTATATTAAATATCAATACTAAATAATATCGTGTTAAGTATTAAATATTTGAATATTAAAATATTAAAATGCTTAGAGAAATATTTTTAGGAAAAATTAATCTGAAAATAGTTAACTCTTTATCATAAATTAGCAAGCATAATTTATTACAGCTCACTTAATTGCTGATTACAAAAAGTTACATATTATTTTGGTATTTATATTTAAACTAATTTATGTATATGAGAATAAAATACTTATTAAAATTTCAAATTTAAGGTGAGAGTGTAATTCGAAATGCAAATAAGGGACACTTTAATAAAGTACGAGTAAAGCATAATAAAGTGCCATAATATAATACACTCTTTATATATAAATGTACATGAACGAAAGAAATTTCTGTATCTCTGATACATTACATACAGGTCATACTTAAAAAATTGCCAATTATCCAAACATCATCGTTCCAAATAAATTAGCCTAATCAATCTATGCACCTAACATACCTCTTCAAAAAAGACAAATCATTGTACATTATTCACATATAATTCACACTTAAGAAAATTAAAATTAAACAATATGTACCATGAATGCCACATTTCATTAAATTTAATTAATTTAAATTACTCCAAAAATGATTAATAAACTTACTCAGGTAATTAAATTATTCGCCTAATTCATATCACCTTTATGAAATAGAAAATTCTACACAAATACGTGAGTCACGTTTAAAGAATTCCAATTTTCCATGTAATAATTAATTAAATTCCAGCAACCAGTCCAGATACTAAACTCAACCGCACTCTGGGGAATATAAGCAAACGAGAAAAGGTAAAAGACAACAGTGAGAAATTGTAACAGTGTTTACAGTAACAGATCCGAATATACGGACAAATTAAAATACACTATGGAACACGGAGATCGTAATAAAAGATAATTCCGTGTCTTCCAGGACGAAAACGTCCACTTAGATTGCATTAAGCATGCACGAGCGGCGCGTTCGCCGATCTAAACACCAAGTAGCCTCAAATACCTGCGGCACATGGACGTTAAAAAGTCAAGAGTCGCATATTTTCCCGCGGTACTCGCATGCAAATGGAAATTTCTGCATGGCGTCCAATTAAAACGTCCCAGCCAGCCGGTAATAGGACGCGCGATAGCAGTGCCACCGGGCCTGTAATTTTCCGTGTCGGCTGGTATCCGAGAGAAAATTGACAGGGTTTTTAAAGTGCAATGAAGTGTACGGATTACGATTATTGTTAGGAAACGACAGCCACGCCCAAGGTTGGAAAAATTCGCGGGCTTCGGTGTTCTCTTTTGGTGTTTGTCCGACAAGCTGTGGGATTAAGGTTGCTCGTAAGGAGAATTAATTAGATGTTGCTCATTATGTTAGCCGTGACGTTGGTTATCTTGTTAATTATGGGATGTGTGTTAAAATGCAATAGACGAGGCCGTTGCGACTTTTTCTTTTAAATGCCCGACTTTCGGTTTCATTCCGGTAACATGGGTTTACTGTGTTTAACGACTGGTAGTTTATTTGGGGATACTCGAGTGAGTGGAATGTTTGTACTCTTGGAAGCAACTTCGCTCTGGGGGTAATGTGGAATTTATTAAGTTTCATATGTGCGACTACAAAATACTGATTTGTTAAAATTATTTCATTGTGGTTTAAAATAATAGGAAATTTATTAAGTTTCCTATATATATATAAATAAAATTATTATGTAAATATATATTAAAATTGTTATATATATGTGTGATTGTGTGTATAAGTCAAATTATACCTATAAAGAACTAGCAAACCTTTATTTTATAATTATATATACAGTTATGTAACAAATAAAGTTTTCATAGAATTTTTCTCTTTTTCTACAAAATTAAGATTTGTTAAAATTATTTCATTGTGATTTAAAATAATGGGAAATTTATTAAGTTTCCTATAAATATATATTAAAATTGTTATATATATGTGTCTGTGTATAAATAAAATTATACCTATAAAAAACTAACAACCCATTATTTTATAATTATATATACAGTTATATATAAAATAATGGTTTCACAGAATTTTTCTCTTTTTCTTCAAAATACAGATTTGCTAAAATTATTTCATTGTGGTTTAAAATAATGGGAATATTTAATTTATTTTATTAGATATAAGTAAAGTTATATCTATAAAAAACTAACAACCCATTATTTTATAATTATATATACAGTTATATATAAAATAAAATTTTCATAGAATTTTTCTATTTTCCTACAAAATTAAGATTTGTTAAAATTGATTGAGTTTTCTATG